>NC_092863.1:74521178-74596256 GCF_032062135.1 Pyxicephalus adspersus | reverse complement strand
ATAAGACGCACCCTGATTTTCCCCCCACTTTAGGGGGAAAAAAAGTGCGTCTTATGGTCCGAAAAATACGGTAAATTGGCGTCAAACATTTCTTAGAACACTATCCAGCCATTTATCACAAAAAAGCCCATTTAAATAATTTCAACAGAATTAAAAACAGAAATCCAAAACAAACATCTGAACATGCTAATATACTATATGTGTATCTTAACATGCACAAATGTGAGTGGAAGATTTTGGATAGAAAGTAGTCTAGCGGAAAACTAAAAATGTAGCAATTAGTGGACGTCGGTGGCTTATCAATGTATACAAATACACTAATAGCCTTGAACAAAGTAGTAATTTAACCAAGTAAACAGAAAACCTGTTTAATGTACATCAGAAATTTCACCTAAGATGCTGCTGGCATTATCTTTTATGAAGTATCAAAATATTCCATGAATTATATGTAGGGTTCGCCTAAGGATAGCAGCTTCACATCTGGATCTAGTTGCACAGTCTATTGGAAAGCCTTGTAGACACAAATTTTAGCTGGAAGAAGAAAAAATGTTTGCTAGAAGTATTGGTAGTATCTCTGTTCTCCTTTAGGACTACTCTGAGTCCTGGGGCTACATAGGAAGTCGTTTTAACAAAGATTTTCATTGATGACAATGGGGATTATTGTTTTATGCAGTTATCCAGAGCTGAGTAGTTAAACTATTATCCAAATCACTTGGCAGCTCTTCCTTATTTCCTATACATTCCAGACAAATGTGATGTAACTTGTTAAAGCAAAGTTGTAGAATAATGAAACCACATTGGAATAGATGATTTTACCTCCATACATGCCAATGGTAATGTAGGAAGTGTAATGCTTTGTCAGATATATTTCCTGACTCTGCTATTATTTATCTACTGGAAGACTCTGAGAAATGAGAAATTCAATTTTTGTACTTTCCTCAAGGGATGCTGTGCAAATATATGAGACAAATATGTTAATGTAATATGTTACCAAGTTGATAGGGGAATTGATTTCAATTTATCTTTCATGTATGCTGTGAGTTATAATTGTACTAACTCCAACTTAAAGAGGGCTTGTACTACAGAAGCTGTGTGTACAGAACCTATAACAGCTTCATTTTTTTAGTTCAAGCACTGTTTTTCTTTAGTAATAAAAACCAACAACAATTAACTTGCAATATATTGGCCACCATAAACTTTGTAGTATCTGGCAGCCTTTCTTTTTTTTCAGGTCTCAGGGAACCTCTGCTAAAACCACTTTATTGGGGGTCAATGGGGGAACAACTGGTGGGCAGTGCAAGTAATTCTTTTCTACAGTGGTGGCTAGAATACTGCCTTTAAATAAAATAAATAAAATTAAATAAAATAAAACATAATTAGGGTCAGTTGGGTCTACCAAGTGGTGTCACCCACAGAACTATGTAGGCATCATCAAATGTGAAGGGGGAGGTTGAGAATGGATGGTTTGTAGGCTCAATTCTTCAATCATGATTGGTTGATTTATGAGGTGAAGCTGTGGTTATTAGGAATAAGTCCTCAGGAAATAGATAGGACATTTAAAGTATGCACATCTCCAACATATTTTCTAGTGAACATTACCTTTACAAAGGGACTATTTGCTTTGCTCAATAAACAGTCTCTCCTTCATTAATAAATCAGCTCATATACACCAGTAAACCTTATAGAATAGGAGTGTAATTTTATTTTGAAGGTAACATTTTTGTAGTTTTTGTAATCCATACACATTTTTATTGCTCTTTTAAAAGTGTAATGGTTCCCAGGCCTAAAGTTTTTGGTTTGTTGATATCTACATGGATAGTTGAACCACATGGTTCAACTGGACGTGAATTCTTCCCCTTGGTCTTATGTAAATGTATCTGTAAAATCCTTTATTTATCAAGAAGTGTTTGACATTTAACAATTAAGATAATTATTTTTTTTTCTTTTTTCTTTTAAGTTACATTGGAAAAGAGTCCACCAGTTAAAGGAACTTTGTCAGGGAGAGTGACATTACCATGCTTTTTCTCAACAATTCCCACATTACCGCCAAGTTACAACATTACAAATGAGTTTTTGAGGATAAAATGGACCAAAATTGAGAAAAGCAGAGATGGAAAAGACCCAAAAGAAACTACAGTTCTAGTTGCCCAAAGTGGTGGTATCAAAATTGGCCAAAATTACAGGGGCAGAGTGTCTGTACCCAGTCACCCAGAAGACATTGGCGATGCATCCTTAACAATGGTTAAACTCCGGGCCAGCGATGCAGGCGTTTACCGATGTGAAGTGCTCTTTGGGATCGAAGATACTCAAGATACAATTTCTCTGGATGTTTCTGGTAAGACCTTATATGTGATATGGGGATGCATATCTTCTCAAAATTACCCGGTTGCAATTGGTCAGTGAAATTATAATTGGAGCAATTGGTCATATTGGGGGAACCTATAGCTTTGCTCTGATGGGTGCTCTTCCAGTTCCCATTTTAGAGATTTTGCTTTACTACTGGTTGCAGTAACTACTGTCTTCTGTTCAAAATCTGAGGCAAAATCTCTCCTTTTACAACATAGATGAAAAATAAAACTATTTATAACAGAGACAGGATGCTAGTATTTGTAAGGGCTGCCTGTCTCTATTTTATTTTAACAGTAATGATAAACCTAATCTACATATGAGTTGTAGGGTTAATGGAGATTTCTTGGTTTTGTAGGTGTTGTCTTCCACTATCGTGCACCTGTAGACAAGTACATCTTGGACTTTGAAGGTGCCCGAAAAGCTTGTATAGACAATGGTGCCACAATTGCAACTCCGGCACAACTAAGAGCTGCCTATGAAGATGGTTTTGAGCAGTGTGATGCTGGATGGCTGGCAGACCAAACTGTTAGGTAAATATTTTGGTATTCAGCAGACAATACTCATGTAAATGTTATATGTTTGCAAATTATAATATACAATTAACTGTTTACATGTAAAAAACACTATATGTAAGGCAGCGGATTAAAAAAAAATATATTGCTCTTACTGATTGATTTTATTAACTCCTTACATGTGTCTTTAGACTTATTGTCCTACGTTCATGGGCTACATTCAGTGTAACTTTTGTAATTTCTTGCCTAATGAAAACTGATCTCTCTGTTACTCTTTTGCCTCATAATCATTAAAGATTAAAATTAAAACCTATTCAAATAAAATAACATATTTGGCAAAGTTCTAGTGTTTTGCTAGCTTGTAATCAGGTGACTGATGAAGTCCAAATCAGGCAGCAGCGGGAGAGGTAAACACAGCACAGATCAACAGAATGCATGGAGCAGGGAGATCCTTACACTGCAGGTCACCAGGTACATCTTCCTCTCCAGCTATGAGGATGAAGGTGCAGGAGTGCCAGGACACAAAAAGTACATTGCTATTTTTTAGGAGTAATTAAAGATAAATTTTCTACTCCTAGGGATCAAATACCATTTTAAAATGTCACCTATGAGATAGAAATTTCCTTTCTGAAGTTTTAAGGTTCATCATAGACATTTAGACATTGCTTCCGGCTTTAATGGGCACTCCTTATTGTACAGGATACATATTTTCAATACATTTTTATATAGGTCCTTATTTCAATATAATCTACAAGAAAAGAAAAGGATAAGAATGATTGTGCATTCTTTGCTGGAATCATCCTTGCAATATTTTGAGCAGTATACCTGCCTGTTTATGGCTAGCTTAAAGCTTTGTACCTTGAATTGTACTATACTTCCCTGTCTTCACATTCTGTGTAATACCTCAACAATGTTACATGTAAGTGAATTGTAATATTATATATTATAGCTATGTTATCTGCTAAAAAACAGTGGAAGTAATGGTATCCTGCTTGCCTTTTTTAAGATATCCAATCCGTAACCCAAGGGCTGGCTGTTATGGTGACAAGAAAGGCAAAGAAGGAATCAGAACTTATGGAAGACGCCCAGAAGAGGAGAAATATGATGTATACTGCTTTGTAGATGAACTTCAGGGTAAGATTCTATAACTGTGTGCTCTATTTTCCAGACCAAAGAGATAGGAAAGCCAGGAAGTATTGCTTTTAGTGTATTTCATTTACGTTAGGCAAAAAGCAACAGCTGACCCAACCCTATAGTTATGTGGTTAGTGAGGTTTCAATTAAAGCACAGTGGGGAGGTAGGAGGGTTAGAAAAGACTATTCAGGCTTGCTGCTTAATATAGGATATCCATTCAATGTGGGGCTGCTGTCAAATCTCATGTACAGCCAGTGTTAGACTATTAGAAGTATTTTTTTGTAGTTGAACATTGGGACTTTTTCCCTTACTGACTACCAAGGTTCCATGGCTTTTTGTGACCTTTTTGCAATAATGAACACTTACAATAGATGTACCAGAACCTTCCCCTGTGCTATATAAGGCAGCAATCCTAAATAGTGGTTTCTAACTTGTCTGTGGCCTAGTATGTTGACTGAGCCTCTGAAAAATCTGCAAGTGTTGCATTTAAAGGAGTAGTTGGTTGAGAGAGATTGATTCATAAAAAAGACTTCATAGAGATTTTTTTGAAAAATAGTTTGAAGACCAGAATATATCAGAATACCAGAATATATTTTCTAGGACGGTATATGATAAGCAAGTGCAGAAGACTTCTTTTTGGTATTTTGTAAAAAAACAACTAACAGACAGCCATGTTGCCTATACATCAAATTAATATGTTCACATATACAGCTACTTTATACAACATAGTTTGTTTTCAGTGGATTGGTTCATATTTTCTTTTTGATAATATTATTATATTATCTTTCTCTGATAATTGGAGAGTATGTGCCAATAGGCCAATCCCCACTAGGAATAGGTGTTTATACACTTATTTGAAGGTCAAGCAATTTATTCAAATTCAAAGATAAAAAAAAAGTCCAACTACAGTGCAAATAATATGTTTATTACATTATTGTTTATTACATTAAACAGTTAGAAGCTTTAAGAGCCTGATGTTTATACAGTTTTATAACAGCTCTTACTAAAATATTTCCTAAGTAAAAGTGATGTACTTTCCAGATGGATATAAACTGGGCCCTTATTGTGTAGGATTTTTTTTTATCTGTTTTTAATCTTTATATCCTACTTACACAGTAAAAAAATACTGTCCTGTTAGAGCTTCTACCATTCATAGTACTGATGGTACTGTCTTCTGATGAGCATACAATAAAGAATATGTAAAACCAAAACTTTTTTTTGGCCTTGGATAGTGTAGGAAGGGATGGTAAATCTCTCCAGTGAGGAGACAGACATAGAAAACTGACAGGTGTTTCAACACTACACTTTATCCAAAACTATGAAAACATTTTCAGCTTCAAACACACTTTAAAAAGTCTGCACATTCCAAATACATGAGGCCGCTGGCATGCACCTCTGCCAGGAACAATTTGGCTTGTCCAGAGTGAAAGATTATATGGAAAGAAGGTGAGACAGAACACCAAAAAATGCTGAACATGCATATTAAATGTGATTAAAACATGTTTAGAAAACTTTTCTTCCCTTATTAAATTGTAACATGCTTCAAATATGTATTGGCCAAACATTCCATCAATGGGCCTGATTTATTAAAGCTCTCCAAGGCTGGAGAGGATACACTTTTATCAATAGACATGGGCAATCCAGCAAACCTAGAATGGATTTCATGTTAGCAAATGTTTTCGATCCTGGATCAGATCCATTCCAGGTTTGCTGGATCACCCAAGCTCACTGATGAAAGTGTATCATCTCCAGCCTTGGAAAGCTTTCATAAATCAGGCTCAATGTATAATCAGTTTCCCCCAAAAAATGACTATGTGACTTTGACTATGTTAATGACATATGACTATGGTAGGGATATTAGATTGTAAGGCCCTTTGAGAGACAGTTAGTGACATGACTATGGACATATGTAATATGTCAGCACTAAATAAACACAAGATAAAAATTCTATAACTTAACAAGATATTGTACATGTTTCGGTTCAGTACCCATACCAGACCTTAAATGTGATGAGTTGGCTAAGACGGATGGGGTCCCAACTAGTTTCACAATGATCTCTTCAGACAACCATAACAAGATACATTTATAACTATTTTCATAAAATGAACATGTATACAGTTCAGATTATATCTGTCAGATTTCTTTAAAAATCATATCAAAAAGCGTTTTGATTCTACTAGTTTTAAAAGTACCTGCTGGCAAGGCCTTTTGGGAAGGATAGCTGCATGGGCTTCTGTGGCAATAAGTCTACCACTAGGCTTTCTGCCTAGAAGTTTTAGTAACGGAAAATGAACATTGCCTGGAAACAAGTATGAATCTATAAACTGCAGGGCATGCTAAGTTTGTTCAGTTTGCGAACTGTCTAGGTAATATTCTCCTGGCACCATAAAATTCATGTATATATGCTTTGGGATAAATAAAGAGGCAACCTAAACAGGTGGGACAGCAGTAATAAGGAAAGATGAAAGTAAAATCTAATGCCAAAAGCTTAAGGTTTGACAGACGTTTGAAGAATAGGCTAATAAGACAGCGTCTAGTGCTTTCCAGAGATGATTTTGAATCAGCCTTTGTCTGGAGTCGAGAACCTGGCTCATAAGTCTAGTCTGTGGTATTTAACAGCCATAAAAAAAACCAAACCTTAAATAGTCAGGTGGTTTTTTTTCAAAAGTAACGTGCACATAGGCAACACAGGAAAATCCCGTCAATTCTTCGGGCGCTCTCGCTGCTGACTTCAACCTGGCTAGTGAAGGCTGCCAAGGTTAACACACACTGCATTATTGTCTGTAACATAAACACTGTCATGGTTTCCATTTTCTGGGCTGTATTGACAGAGTTACAACGTGAGCGTCTATTGCATATGTGCTCTGAGCTTTATTGTACCTCACTGATTTCGCTGAGTTATTCCAAATCCAGCTATGAAAACACTGAGAAATTTTACTCCCCCTTTTCTTTTTTTCTGATATCCAGGAAATCATAATTTAGGAAATTCAAACAGATTGATTTTTTCTGCTACTTTTTGGGTGGAAAAACAAAAATTGTAACCTTTATCACTTAGTACAAAGTACAGCATTGTTTAAAAAAAGCCAGGATGTTAAAGTGCAATCTGCAATGGGAATCAACATGACGTGACATCATCAATATAGTATGCTTGGATTCCTCATAGAACTACAATCCTAACATATGTCTATGTGGCTCATATGAGGTAATGCATTAGGTTTCAGCATTCTTTATTAAAAGCACATTGTCATACAGTTTATCCAACCACAAGTATGGTTGTGCTGACAACTAACATCATAAGTCATTTGGAACGGAGACCAGTATCACAAGTCTGTGTACTAGGTGTTGTTCTGTGTAATCTCTTTGTAAGTAATATAACTGAAGGTTGGTTGGGTAATTTATGTTAATTTGATGATGACACAAAGTGGTACAATAGGCTTGATATTTCTGGCAATGTTTGTAACATGGAACATGGTTTGACATTGCCCGAAGATTGGTCAAATCAGTGGAAACTGCACTGTGAAGTTTCTAAAGGCAAATTAATGCAATCTTTGTCCATTCTTTGGGGTACAGTGTTGAGCAGATCTACATAGGGAAACAGAATTGGGGCACCTATTTCATGGCTGCAAACTGGCAAACAGTGTGGCCCGGCAATGAGGAAAGTAAATCAAATTCTGGGCTTCAACACTAGCGGGATGGCCAGCAGGATGAAGGAGGTCTGGATTCCCCTACATAGATTCTTAGGCCTCTTTCAGAATACTGTGTCCTTGAAATAGATAGATCTATTCTCAAATGAATAGGTTTAAAAAACCCCCAAAAATAAACCCCCAAAAATATATTCATAAATGAAAAGGTGTAGTTTCAATGGATTGCTTGGTCTTTTTCTTTAGCAACCTTCTATGTTTCTATTTAAACAACCACACTAAGAATTGTTGGCATCTAACATTTCACTTACTATAAAAAAAACACATGTGGACATGTGGTTTCAGAAAAACAACAACCCTTTATTAGAAAAAATAAGAACTCACTGCCCATAGTGTTTCCATGCTTCTAACAATCATTAGCTTTCACTTTCACAAGTATTAGCAATTTCACTCTTGAGATAAATCAGGAGAGCAGACACCAAGATTTGGCAGGCATAGAATGAATAATAAAGGGGTGCACTGAACTGTATCATGAAGATCATGTATCCTTATCCCCAGTGGCAGCGATGATCTTTTTTCTGAATATATGCAGAGTGCAGGCAGGATATAGTGGGGTGAGATACTCTTATAGGGAACTATATTTAGGGTACCTATTAGTAGGGATTTCTCAGTGCTGTCATGCTAAAGAGTTCCCTATCAGGCAAATGAAGTAGCTTTTAGTGCAAGATTAACTGATTTACTGGTTCTTAACTTTTACTGCAGCATTTCTCAGTTACGAAGGTCCAGGGCCCATAGTGCAGTTTAAGTTGCATGATGCATTTGAATATTTTAGCTCCTATATTCAGTTTTTAGGATGCAATGTACTTGAACTAAATAATAGCTATATTTTAATTATTAGGAAAGTAGGAACCAATGTTACCTAACCTGACACCTCAGGCTAACACTTTAAATACTACTCCTTAGCCATGCCTTGATTTAGAGAGTGTATTCCCAGTTGGACTTTAATAAACTATAGCAGAAGGACATTCTTTGATTCATGTGTTATTACTATTAGACCCTTTTGTCTGACTCTTCATTTCATGAGATGAAGGTGTAGCTTGGTATTTACACATCAGTGCACCACTCACAACTACCAACAGCCTCCGAAGAGAATGCTTTAGAAGCAAAAAAAAAAAAACCTCTTTGTTGGTATTTATATAGCTGGGGCAGCAGTTTCACAAATGCTTAGTGGCAGTGGTTCACTCAGTGATTAAAGCTTTGAGGCAACATAGCAAATATTTAAAAAGAAAATCTTTATTAGATGGTGAACTGCCTTTCACATTTACTCAGATTACTCAGGGAAACAGGCTTTGTCACCATCAGTATTGGCTTAATTGGAGTCAAGAAAGAAATATTCTGGTATGGAGCCCAGAACAGGACCAGTAAAGCCACATGAAGAAACTGTAAAATAAATTAAACATGTATTGGAAAATAATGTATTTATCAAATATATATATATATATATATATATATATGAAATAAAATACTTATTGTTTTTAACCCTGTAATAAATTCTGTTTATTTGTGTTTCAGAATAGTAGATTAATATTTAAATCTTGTTTTTTTCAGGTGACCTATTCCATGTTCCCAAAAAGCTGACACTCGAGGAAGCTAAATCAGAGTGTGAGAAAAGACATGCAGCTCTGGCAACTGTTGGTGACTTGTATGCGGCTTGGAGGAAAGGCTTCGATCAGTGTGACTATGGCTGGCTTGCGGATGGCAGTGTGCGTTATCCTGTCTCTTTTGCAAGACCCCAGTGTGGAGGTGGACTCCTTGGGGTGAGGACTAAGTATCGCTTCAGCAACCAGACATATTTTCCTCAGCCAAAGGAGAAGTATAATGCCTACTGTATTCAGAGTAAGTAAAACTACTACGTTTCAGGGTTCCTTGTCTACTCAGTTACATTTTTGCAACTAATAGGTGTCAACTGTTACCATTATTTTTAGTTGTCAGCTGTTACTAGTGGCATTTACATCCTGCAAACAGCCAAACATGAAATACATATATTAGAAGAGACTCGTACCAAATTTAATGATCACATACACTCCATTTGTAGGTTGGCCTGCACTGCTGTACCACATTCTAAAGTAACTGCATTTGCACATTTAACATCAGACAGTACTTCTTACTACTGCCCCATTTATTCTCAATGGGCTGCCATGAGTGGGACCCTACTAGTGGTTCTCTGGCATCAGGAAGCTGTAACTGTACTACACACTCACTGCAAGTCTAAGCATAACTTTAATATTTTTATGAGACCTGGAGAATTAGGGATTTTAAACCATTTTTTTAACCCTGGTTGTGGCCTGATTTTTTATAGCACACATTAAAAAATCATGTCATATTTACAGCTTGGTAAAATCGCCATACATAAAGGTATACACGCTATGACGATAACATTAGGAAGATTACATTCTATAATATTATAATAATACAACACATTAGATAATATGATTTTGATTGAGTGAGTGCAGAAAAATGAAAGGCATATATATATATATATTTTTTTTTTTTCGGTAAATGCCCTATAAATGTCCAAATGAAAAGTCAGCAAATGTTATGGACTTATAAATGTTTTAGATAGTTAATTCAGTAATTGATTTAGGTATGTTGGTATTTAAGTCTTATCCTTCAAAAGCCTCCATTATTCACTATTACTAAAGACAAGAGTCAATTTATCGGGTACAGCATTCTTACCTAGTAGCAATATAAGTAAAGATTTGTACTATCTTACAATCTTGGCCATGCAGGCATATCATGAAAGCAGAACACATGTCAACAACATGTTTAATAATAAGAGGAAGGATCAAAGACTGTATCCTTATTTGCACTGTCTGTGGTTCGGAAGTTGACCATGCTTCTCTTCACACTTGGTCAAATAGTCTTTGATCTACAAGGGTCTTGTATGCCTAAATGTTGGTACAGAGTGCATTGATTTACAGGGAGTGTAAATAATCAGTTCTTCTTCTTCAGATCTGATAAGATCTCTGTGTTTTTATGTTGATTTCAGTGCATATCTGGAAAAAAGTGGTTTAATACTATCATTTACACTAGCTTAACTTAAGGCCTGTGAACCAGATGTTAACAAAGAGAAATGATGTCACCTTTTGCAGCTGTGTAACAGTAAAAACCCTTCCACTCCTCCCCTGACGACTGACTAAATCCCTGTGACCTTTAATATTAGTGTTAGAATTTTTGTTCAGCTGTAATATTATGAACAGAATCTAACACACATCATATTTTAAAAGAAGCTCTGTTTCAAGGTCAATTGGTAAGTTCTGTTGTTGGAGCAACCATGATGAAAACGTTACTGAAAAAATTTCGGAAACTCATCTGAATACAGAGAGTTAAAGTTAGCAAACTGTAAATTTGTTGTTGGAGGAAGGGAATAAGTATCAAGGTACAAAGAATAAAGACAATCAGTGCATAGAAGTGTAAAAAGATGACACTGAATCTGTGTGATAATTTTGAACTGGGCATTTCCACAGATCTTACACAAATATATATATACAATTACCCAAAGGGTAGCAAGGGGCACTTGTGGTGCTGATATGTCAAAACGCAGAAGGGAAAATGAACAAACAAGCAGGGAAATTCTACGTAAAGCACTACAGAAAATTGTAGCAAATAGACTCTAGCCGCAGTTGTGGTTGGGCCACACCAGATTGAGATATTTTTCTCCCTTTCTTTTGTCAGCAAGTGAGGAATTGAGGAAATTATCTCTAATGGACCCTCCTAACTGGAGTTATAATTTGGAGTTCCAGTCCTTATCCACTCTGAAAATACGTTGGCTTGACATACACCTCCCCTACCCAGTATGTAGATAACATACATCCACTTATCTACACACCCAACACCTGAAAATACTTTAGATACACTTTGGTAAATCCTTTCAGTACAGAAATACATTTCCTTAAAGGTAATTTACTGTCTACATTGTTACAAAATAATGTCATTAGGGAATATCAGATCAACAGATTTTTTCACTACTGATTATGTCTATCATAAATCAAGGCACTTAAGTTCTTTGAACTGGTAGTGACGGTTCCCCACCCTCATACTTTGCAGCCTTGTAATCTCAGGGTGACATCACTCACATCTGGATTTCAGCAGGGAAACACAACTAAAAAGGTGCACAGTGACAAGTCATTTAAATACCCCATTAAAGGATTTATACAACATAGCATG
This sequence comes from Pyxicephalus adspersus, assembly GCF_032062135.1. NCBI lineage: Eukaryota > Metazoa > Chordata > Amphibia > Anura > Pyxicephalidae > Pyxicephalus > Pyxicephalus adspersus. Next base: position 74,584,393 of record NC_092863.1, on the reverse strand, counting down.
GAACAGAAATCTGAGTAAAATACAACGATTATTTCTAGGAAAACCATCTGCTATAGTCCTTATCACTATCACTTGAGTAGGTTAAACGTTAAAACGATGTCACTATTCAGTAAATGGTATCAATTTGACATTGTTTGCTAGTGCTGAACACTAAATGTTTTACTTTTTGGCGCCCGAGATAAAATCTTAAATTTCAATCCCTGGTCTTTGTTAAGGTTAGGTGTGTAAAGATAGGCCAAAAAAATATTAACAATTATTCTATTTATGATGCATAGCAATTTAATTGGTAACATCTGTGCAAAAGCTGGTCATTTGGATTGGTGCGTATTTGAGAAAAAGACATAGACACACTCAAATAAATAAATTGTTCCCCTTATTTTACATCACATTTGGTTTATCAGTGTTCCGCAAAATGCCAAAATTGCTTTTTGCATTTTTAGCTTTAATGACGGGATCCAGCAAAGACAATAATTATAATCAAGGCTGCTCGGGGTAATGACTGTCCTATACCAGTGCTTTCCAACATCAGGATTATATTAATAAAGAAAAAAAAACAAGCAGACAGACTTTAATTTGCTATGCAATGTGTTGGAGCCCTTGTCTATTCAGTATGACATCCAAATTATGGGTTATTTTTTTCTGGTGTGTAGGATGTTGTCTGTTTGACTTGTGTGGGGTGGGTCAACACCGTGATCAAAAACATTTTCATTTTGTAAGTGCTTTTCTAAAGTGCAATCACCTAGAACAACCAATTGAATTAGTCCAGCTTCATCAACAATGGAATTTCTTCCATAAACGGTATAGGTATTTTGCTATAAGGTGTAAATTGTCCATATTGATTAGTAAATATTCATCATAAGAATCAGCTTTAGGGCTTACCATATTCTCATTTGCACTTTTTTATACATTTTCCACAGTCTAAGGTTTTGAAGCTTTGCAAAGAATGAAAATTCTTTGCAAACCTATAGAAATTATAATAGAATCCAGTGGACCCCTTACTTGTTAACCAAGCCTGTGCTGCTGGGGAAATCTCAGCAAGAGACAGAATTGAGTACAGCCCGTAACTTTTGACACTTCGGGCATGATTTATCAAAGACTGAAAAAGATAGACTATCATTGGTGAACTTGGGTGCTTCAGCACACATGGAATGGATCTTGTCCAGGAATGAAAAAAATTGCCAAATCATAGCAAATTATTTAAAAAAAATCAATTCCAGGTTTGTTAGATCAGAACTTTGACACATCAGGCCTTTTGTGACAATATGTTGCTTGTGTATTATTTAGACTAGAGTTTAGCTCCGTCTAGCTTAAGTTGTGTGACTTTTACCTGTTTCCTTTAAGTGACCTCACTTTGCATTTAGCAATGTATTCTGGTAAGAGAATCATGTTTTCTACAGATCTTTGCACAAAATAATGCATTACATAACTAAAAGTAGCTTCTGCCTCAATGTCTTTTTCAAACTCCCTTTCTAAAACATAATTGTATGCTTGTTGATTGTATATCAAAGCATTTTCTTACCAAGTGTGCTGTTGGTGAATTGTATGTTAAGCTGGAACCTGAAATAACATCCATGGCATTTATGGTGCACCTAATTTATGGTATGTTGTGAAAATAACCTAACACAGATAGACTTACAAACACAATCAGTCTATCTATGGGCAGCACAGGTATTTACCACGCGATTCGAGACAGTTTACAAGAACAGGAAATTACTGTTTAAAATGAAAAAAAATGCAGTATAAAAGTATAAATGTTTGGCAATAATTTCTGAGAATAAGGAAACCATTGAATATTGTATATTTTGAGTAATATTTTGGCAAGAAGCCTTTACAAGCTACTGAAACAACATTGTAAAATACAACTTTATTTCACATTTATTGTAACCTGCTCCACATATTTTTAAATAAAAATACAGAAAATAATGCCTAGTAAGAGTACAATTTTGATTATTTTTTAATGAAGTCTTTGTTTTTACTTTACAGATAAAAGAAATATCACTGAATCAGTCTCAGTTAAATTGATATTACCGACAGAAGCTGTGACTCAAAGCATTCTGAGAAAGGTGGAAGTACAGCCAATCAAGGTTACCCCAAGGCCAAGTATTCCAACAACAGCACCCGTTGTGAAAAAAACTGAAGTGCAGTCTACTGTACAATCTAGTGCAGTGGAAGACACTCACAGCAAACCATCAGAACCTTCAGAAAGAAGTCCGTCAGAAATAGAAGAAACCACAGTAACTCCACTGGCCTCCATTACAGAACAGGCAGAGGGTCCTAGAGAACAAGCTATACCTTCACCTTCAGAGATTACTGTTAAAGAATCATCTATTCCAGAAGATACTCTCCCCCCCTCATTGAGTCCTGAAGCTGAAAGTATTCAACCAAGTTCCGACAAAGATCAAGACCAAGAACCATCTACCTATACTGACACAACTCATGTAGAAACACCAGAAATATCAACATATTTACCTAAAGATCTTAGCTCCCAGCCTTCCCATGAATCTATGGAAGCAAAAAGTGCAGAAAGCTTTTCAACAGTTATTATACCACATGATGTTTCCCAGATTACAGACTTTGTTGGTACTACATCTACTCCAGAGGTGCCTGACAGTTCTGCATTTGACACTGTGCCAGAAACAAGCTATGAGCCGGCTGCTGTGACTGCAAGTGAATCACTAACGCCAAAAGATCCAGAAGTTTCCAGTGTGCAAACCAAACTAGAAGTGTTCACAGTATTCAAACCTGATACCAGCACTCCATCAACACTGGATGAAGTCACAGAAACAATTAAAGCAACCACATCTTTTTATACACCTTCAGAAGTCACTGATGAAGAAGATGCTACCTTGTCAAAGCTGCCTTATGTAGAAGAAGCAGAACCGGCCTCTGAGGGAGAAGGATCAACGGATGAATCTGTAACTTTCACAGAACAGGCACAGACAACTATTCTACCAAAAGAAGAAAGAATTGTCACTGTGAAAACTGAAACATTATCAGTTGAAACAATTTATGCTTTGACACCAGATCAGCCAGAAGCTGAGGAAAGCGCTGATCAGACAACACAATCACCATTTAAAGTGATTTATGATGTGACTGATAAAGTTTCTACAAGTACAGTTTACCTGTTTGATAAAACAGAGGGCTCAGGTTTACTTGAAGATGATCAGCCTAAAGTGACGGATCTGGAGAAAAAGGAAGAACAATTTCCATCAGCTACACAAGCAACTTTCGATAAAACCAGAGAAGACGCTACTGCATCTAGAGATTTTACAACTGTTTTGACCGAAACAGCATCAGCCCAGGAAAGCCAAACAGAAGACGTATCAACTGTCAAACCAGAGGTGGTGGGCACAGCAAAAGCATCTGAAGCTTCCACGGAAATTTCTTCATCTAAACCAATAGACTCTATTTTTGAAGGAAGTGGTGTTGAAGAGGATACAACAACTAAGCAAAGTGTACCCAGTGAGGGACAGTCAACTATAGTAAGCACACAGATTTCAATCACTGCTATTCCCACTGAGAAATTGGATGAAGAAATAGCAGAAAGCACACTTTCTTCAGAAGGGTTTAAATATGTACTAGGGACTGATTCACCAACTACAGATGTAACAGAGGAACAAGTGCCTGGAACAACTGCTGCTATTAAAGTTCTAGAAGATGTAACCGCCCCTGAGGAAGAGACTACAGCACCTGCTATTCTGGTTTCTTCCGCAGTGGTTGGAACTGAAACTGTAAAAGCTATCACAGAAGTACAACCAGAAATTAAAGTGACATCAAAATCTGTAGAAGATATAGAGATAGCAGAAGGTACATCAAGCCCTCAGCCGGCATTGTCTTCATCAGTCATTCCTGCTGCTGTTACAGATCAACCCCAAGATGTTACTGAAGGTTCTGGAGAAGATGTTTCTCTTCCACCATCTCCTGTGGCTGATAAAACAGACAGTGAAGCTGCAACTACTCCACCAAAAGAGAAAATAATAATAGCACCTAAAACATTCCCACCGTCAACCAGCACTCAGAAACCAATTTTGATTGATAGGGAGCCTGATGAGGAGACAAGTAAAGGAACAATAGTGATTGGTGAATCTGTTGCTCCTTTTAAGACCACAACGGAATCTGATCTGATCAGTAAAAAACCAGTATCAGAAATTGATTCGGAATACTTTACCAGTGGAAGCGCAGAAGAACAAACAAAAGAACCACCTTGTGAAGACACTGCTGGTGTTTCTCCAACCGGGTCTACTGAAGATGGTGTTCAGCAGTTACCTGCTATCAATGTCATCATTGTCAGTATTCCTGATAATGAAACAGGTATGCCATTTTATTCTCTTTGAGATATTAAGGTTTGTACTGTGAGGAAATTAGTTAAATGTAATTCCTTTCAAAATAATATTTAAAAAAAAAAATTAGGATTTTTTTTCAATTTCTTTGGTAGGCTGATATTTTGACAAGTACCTAGCATCAAAATTGATTTGCCTTCCCGATTTGAAAGGTATTTTAAATTATGTCATATTACTATTAGTTTTTCTTTAAGTAGGTCTTCGCTATTAATTCAGTATGCACAGTATTTATCATTTTGAAAATATATCTTTACATTCCTATATCTTCATTCTGCTAATTGCTGGAGCTAGGTGCAGATGTTACATTTTTTCTCTTCTGTGACATATTCTCCTCTTCTACAAATCATAGCTAAATAACTAAATAAGAAAATAATGAAAAACACATTCCCTTTAGTACAGTGGCAGCTTTTCTTGCTTTGTGTGATTAGTGTTGTCTGTCAGTTAGTATTATGAAGTAGAACCTGCCATTAGTCCATGAGGATGTGAAGTTCATGTGTACATTTTACTGCTTTCCTTTTGCAAAATACATAGCTGAAAATGTCATTTTAAATTTGCCTAATATAATACTATTTCCTGTTTGTTTAATTAGACTGGAGTTTGTTTGCCTAAGTTTAGGATCCTATTTAAATTTTACATAGTACTTAAAGCTGGGTTGTGAAACAAGTGTAAAATATGTGTGCCTGTTCTCTAGAAATTACATTTTTTTTGTGAACATTTATGGTCCCAATGTAAGGCTATGATTTCGTCAGCGAATGCAGGTGCATATATTAATAAGAAAAATAAATGACACAAGTGTTTCGGTGTGACAAGAACAGGTCTAATGCAGGTGTAAAAATTAATTTAAAAATCTGCCTACTGCAGCAATGTTCTATTGGGGAGCATCTTGTGCTGTATAAAATTCCTATATTAGTACAGATTAGTACAGTTATATTAATTATACATTTATAGGTATTTAATGAGAATTGATCATAAAGTATTGCAAGTCCTTAACATTTCTTTGATCAGCCCGTAGGGTTGGAGTAGCTACCTTAGGAAGAATAATATACACATCAAAAGTGGCACAACTGAACTGCTGCCCTGGAGAATAATAGATAAATATTGTAATACAACTCTGGTATCTGACAACATTGTACAAGCCTTACAGGTTTACTATGACTAAATTGGTTTTGGGAAGTGCCTACAGTACTTATAGTGCTATAGATGCTGTCTGTGTGTTGTTAGGATATATACATGGATTTTAATATTGGAGAAAATTAAGAGGCTGCTAGACAACTGATGCCATCCATGGGCCCCATTGTGAACACACTGATTATTGATGGTAGCTTTTTGACTCATCCAAAGAAAAGTTGGCACTAAAGTTTAAATCATTTGTTGAGCTAAAGTTTTTAGTTTACTTATATAGCTGTGGACATGATGACCAGGTATAAATTTACCTTAATAATATTTGTGAGCCAGCACCTTGGGCAGCGTGACTAGTGCAAGAAGGTTGCATAGTTTTTGCTCATTTTATTTTCCTCTTTGGTTCTCCATTGTGAATCTGTATTAAGCAAGATTACTTTTATCTTTATTGGAATTCAAAAAAACATCTTTTTTTTTTTTCAAATTCTTGGTTGATAGTTGACCCAAGGTCACCAACAGTACCTTGAGTGGCGTATTCTAGCAGGAGCTTTTACTGAAATAAGTGGGGAATTGTAGAAAGGGCATTTTCATTTATGTGTACTCATGGCAGTGTAGTAGAATCTATCAATTAATATGTCTCCTTATCTGTCTGTAATTTTGCCACTTAAGTGGCACCAAACACTCATATTTAGGTATATTCACTTATTGGGCCTGCTTTATTAAAGCTTTCCAAGGCTGGAGAGGATACACAAACATATACACTAAAAAAACCTGGAATAAATTTCTTCAAAGTAATTTGCCATTTGCTAGCAAATGTTTTGAATCCTGGACTAAATGCATTTCAGGTTAGCTGGATCACCCAGCTTCACTGCTGAAAGTGTATACTTTCCAGCCTTGGAGAGCTTTAATAAATCAGGCTCATACAGTACTGTGTAACAAAGATGTCAGAGTCTCTTCACTTAGATCTGACATGTTAAAATTTTCTCTCATGGTAAAGACTGAACTAGAATAACTATAGTTAACATGTCATTTTTTTGATAATCCACATTCTGGCAGTTGTGGTTAAAAAAATCAGAAAGCATGTTTGGACTTGTAGCTCTACAACAGCTGGAAAGCTGGAGGTAAACATATTATACTATAAAATGTTCACAAGAGAACATCTGCTGAAAGTCTGGAAAAGAAAGCCATTGTATGAGTCACTTAGTTATCAGTGTGAGTCGTTTTCAAAGTCTAGCAAACATCTGAGAGTATTGTAATAAAGTACAAATACACATAACCCCCATTTTTTTGAACTTTGTTAAAAAGAATAAATGAATGAAAAAGAGTCCAGTATTGGGCTGATCATGTTAAGGGCATGCAAAACCCATTTGAAGCAGGTGAAATGCGGGACAAAAGGTCAACTGCAGGTCAAACACACGTCCTTGAAATTTGAATAACTTCAGATGTGTCTTAAACTGATGTCAACACAAGTCCAATGCCATATCAATGTCATATAGCCGTCCTTATCTGCTACCTCTTCAGTTGATACTTCCCTGCATTTGTTTGAAGTTTTGCTAGGAAAGGAGAGCCTTTATTACAACACACAAAGGGTTTATTGGGGGTCATCATTATGACACAACCATCTAGTACCTCATACATTATTTGCATCTCTGTGTTTGTCTTTTTATATAGAGTCAGAGACTCCATCTGGCTCTGTAGCTCACCTCCAGCTGTGCCAGACTACTAATAATACCAAAGGAATGATTTTTTTTTAAATCTCCTTGTTGGACATGTAATTGGGTGATCTTTGCAAAGTGAACTATCACCACATTCACTAAGCTAAGTGAACTATCTCTAGCAGGATGATAATTCACCTTTGGGAATGAGCAGTCTAAATTCCTATGGTAAATTACCCCCCTGTATGCCTATTTAAAGCTGATCACAAGCCAAAATAAGAAAAAAATGTTAGGTAGGTAAATACTCACTTGTTTTTTTATTGTATAAGCATCCCCTGTGGGATTCAGAGACCAGCTGTGGTTGGTGGCTCAGTCGTAACATTATCTTTATACCCAGCACCATTGTGCACTTCTCAAAACTCTGCCTACCATGGCTCTATTTGGCAGATATCCCCCGCCACAATGTTGTCTTACCAGGGAACACAGCACAGTGCTGGTGGCTGTTGTCTGGCAAAACAGGATAGTAACAGCATGCTGCAGGGCAGCAGAGTAGGGATTTGCCTTGTAATGTGTAGTCCCCCTTGTGCACTAGCCCGCTGTTGCCAGCCCAGATCGCTGACCATATCACTGACAGAGGAGTTTTCTACTCCCCTGTCACTGCCCATAAGACATGACATTTTTTGAAAATGACATAAAAGAACTATTCAACCTTTAGTAAGGTAGGAGTAATCCTGTGTGTTGGGAGTAATATTCCTCCAGCCTTTACTCTAAACAGATGCCACTTAGCTCTTTTGTATGGTCCATACACCGTTTCTATATGTAGTAGTATGTTTTGTGATTCATTTTACGTGTATTTCACATCCTTATAAAAACTGCAACAAAAAAGAAAAAATGATGTGGTCACAGAAACTGAAGTCAAATTACGTTCTCCATCTAACAAATCTAAAGATTTTAATGTTAACTTATCAATATGAATCTCAGATCATCTGTTATCAGCTGATAACATAAGGTCAGGTAAGGTCTTTTGAGGAAACCTCAACAGACCTTCGTTGGACACTTTTTAGTTTTCAATAAAGCCCTCCCCTCATTTACCCTGAGCTAAAATTGGTTTAGCTTTTTACAAGGCAAAAGCCTGCAGGTTTAGGGTTTCTACTTTTTATTCTCACTAGCCATGCTTTGGTAGCAGTACAGCTAGTAAACTTGTAAAACAACTGCTAAGGTGCAAAATAGATTTTACATGGCAGTGTTTTGTTACCGGCATACTTCACATGGTCCTGGCGTCTAAGGGGTATTTAAAAACTTGTCAGTACTGAATTTTACAAAGTCACAAAAGAATAGATTTCACTGCGACGCTGCATTGGATTTACAGCTTAGGAAGAAAAAAAAACTTTCATAAAACTCTTTGAATAGACTTCTGTATTCTTCTCCCTGTCTTTAGTAGCATTGAGATTGCTTACCAAGCTGAATCCTCTTTTATGTGATCAGCCATATCCATTCACAATTTAGGGGTTTCATTTAGATGGGTTCCCATATTTTAACTTCTTTTGTAGGCTTCCTTAGATACAAGGATGTGTTGCTGCTATACAGCATACAGTTCTTAGGAAACATACGCAATCCTTCCAGTCTTTTGTTTGTTACCAAGGAGACATCTCAATGTTTGACACTGTGATTACACACTTCGAGTCGTCTACTCCAACACAAATGACTGCTTTAGAGTTACTATTTCATGACCAATTTACGATAAATTTTGGCTTCTTGATTAAATTTAGGTTTTAAATATCAGAGTGGTGACCTCTAAGCATTAATGTACCATTTGGCTTCCAGGAGTTTTCAAAGATGTTGGCAGTTAAACAGCACAAGCACAGCAGCATGCTTTATCTCAAATCTAATACAAATGGGAATGAGAATTTGTCATGCTGATTACTTATTTATTGATACTATTTAGGTAGTGCTGACATATTACACAGAAATGTTAGAGAGTACATAAATCCATTGACATGATTCCTCTTCCCCAGAAGTAGCTCATAATATAATGTCACCACTTGCTATTACCCTAGCTGATTGCCATGCTTCAAACATTGAACCTCAATAGCTTTACAACCTTTATATTCTTTACCTCCCAGACTGAATACTAATTCAAAGGCACAGGGCCTGAGCCTGTTAGGACTCTCTCTTAGTCTCATAGTTGCCCCAGAACTAATTGTGCATATATTAAAGAACTGACCTTGCTTTTGTAGGTTCCCTGCTGCTTCTGACACAGTAATCTGCTACCCATTAGCTTCTCATGGGGTTCTACGGTATTCCCTGCCTTGGAATGTCTATCTTTCTGCTGCATCATAAAGAGTCTTAATAATATTAATATTATTATTATTAATATTATAAAGGGAAGGTTTATCAAAACTTCCCCTGTGTTGTATATATTGAGGTGTCTTCCTATATAGAACAGATAATTATGGCCCAGTCCAGACAGTGATGGTCTATTGAGGAAGAGATGTATGCGATTCTTCTGTTCCCCTAGGGCACCATTATTTAACATTCTCCTTATCATTAGTTGCCACAACCCTAAACTAATCCAAATTCATCTTTTACTGCTATCAGTACAGTAAAGTGCATTCTATCTGAATAAAGCTTGGTAAACTTTTTAATAGATTAGAAGTTTAAAGTAAAAAAAGAAATAAAGAATATTAGGACATTTCCTACCAATTACAACTGTAAAAATTGATTGGAAGGTATATTTTATTGGTGGCAATGGATAGCCGCTTTGTTCATGATCCAGTGGTACAAAGCTCAATGGATTTCTGATTACGTTTTCAGACCAGATTCTTGTTAAACCTGTTTGGATATCAAATGGGGGCAAGGGAATAAAATATTCAATATTCTCAATCTTTTGCCAGATTGAACCTATCTCCAATAATGCCCAGTTGAAGGCTATAACCAGAGCTGTCTGTAGATTTATATAGTCATGGTTAGATGGGTTTGACCAGTCATCATTAGTTCTTACGATTTAAAATGTGTGGGTATCTTGTTTATCTCTTATTAGCGTGAAATTGCACTGGCAGAAGTTTAGAGAAAGTTACAGTGGAGTTATTTCAAGTAATTGTAGGTTCTTTGTATGAGCAAACCCTATGGCCTTTCATCTTATTTTCCCACAGCAGTGCTAGTGCATTTCATGCTTGACATAATCTGTTTAGTATTCATGCCCAGGTGGGGACTCCAAGGTAAGCATCGCAAAAGCAATTACCAAACATCCCTTTCTTTAGCCTGGAGGATGGGAAACACAGATGTGGACTTCCCTTTGAAATCAAAGAGCTGTAATATGACAAGACTGACTGCTGATAATGTAAAGGTGTATAGAAAGGCACCGACACTATTTAAAAGTCATCAAATGTAAATTAACACTCGATATCTACTGTACACTTCTCACTGTATATCTATATTAGGGCATGTGAAAACCTTATAACAAAATATTTATTTCATTACATATTCCTCCACCATAAGTACCCTCTTTTACGTCACCATAAGTACTTCTCTTTACTATCTATATTAGGTGTAAAGTTTTCTGAAGTAGGGCAAAACAATATAGTTCACTATGTCATACAGAATAAGCTTCACTTGCAGAGCAGAAAAGGGAAAGCTCTTGTTGTAGTAGTTTTATTTTTCATGTTGAGAAGAAAGAGAAGCGGTTACACGCCGGAGCTAAGGTTTTTCACAATGGATCCTAGCTCTTTGACAGCCCATAGATGAGCAGATTTTTGTAACAGAGGGGGGATAAAGCAATAAGTCAACAGGAAGACATTTGTGCGCTCTACTTGCTTATGAATGGGCAGCACCTTATATTGATGGTATTTATATTATATGGTAAAGAAATACTTTTTCAAAACGGTAAAGAATCGTATAGTTCAAATATACTTTTTTTCCAGAATAATAATAATGTTTCAACAAAACATTAATCCGAATTTTTACTTGTTATTTTTGATATACGTATATTAGATAGATAATGCTTCTTCTTCTGTTACCACTGGGGCATGGTTAGGAGGCAATGTGTAACCAGCATGGGCAATTATTACAGTTTCTGTTCCATGATTTATTAGAGCACCTCATCTATCCTTTGTGGGAGGACAGAAATGTTCACATTTTATAATTAGGTACTCCATAGACACACATGAGCAGACTCCAAACAGAACAGAACATGATCCCTTAAATGTGAATTCCCAGTACATCTGATAGGTCTAGTGTGCCCTGACTGTACACAGATCTATTAAATAAACTACTTCCCATGTCGTAAACCCCTATGGAAAACAGATGTCTGCATGTGTTATATCTACAGACACAGGTGTTTTTTTCTCTTCCAAGTCAGTAATCTATTGAAAGAAGTGTATGTGGGAAGATTATAATTAAGAAAGAGGCTTCTGCAGAGAGACACGTAGGGTGGTGGCTTTTTTAGAGACTAAAGTGTAAGGAAAAGTAGGTTGCCCACCCTGTTCTCTTAATAAAGCTTTTGGAGACCATTATGATGGCTTGTCTAGAGGTTTCTAGTTATTTTTACAAATCAGCATTTGTATGCATAGTACATTGGATATGGTGTATAAAATGGAAAACATATTTTGTTTAACATAGCAACCAGTCAAAAATCCTGTTTTATTTTTAGATCTGAACTGCAGAAAAAACATCTGAAATTTGATTGATTGCTCTACTCTAGAGAGTACCTTCCACTTTGCACACACACTTACTTGTTCTAATTTCAATGCGTACTGTGGGATTTTCTCCACATTCACTAGAAACTACTGGCTTTGAATGCCCAGCATCAGCTAATGCTGTTCACCCCAGAAACAGAAAAGGCAATCCATATGGATTTTTTTTATATATAATTTTTGTAAATTTTTTTATATAGAAAACACAATACAACAATACAACAATAATTAACACCCATAAAAAAAAACTAAATATTAATTATCAAATATTCATTTTAAGACAATCCATGTGTGAGACCCCACATTGAATATCTAAACCTATCATATATTATTCTTCGTTCTTGAACATTTAATACTTTCTCCATAAACCTATCCCACACCTTAAAAAAACAAGTAATTTGTGCATCTTTCGCTCTTTCTGCTTTAAAGTGGGTGCTCCTGGATGAATCCATTCCATAAGAATAGCCCTCTTGGGCCAATAAACATATAGTGATTCAACCCTTATACCTTATACCCTCAGTAGGTGAACATACACCAAAATAGGATCTATCACTAATGATTGATTTGTGATTTAATTTACAAATTTTATTACTTCTTCTCAAAATGTTTTGATCACTGGACAATTCCATTAATAGTGCATCAATGTAGCGTGTGTTTCACCTCATTTTGGGCATATAGATAGGTTTCTTCCCAACCTATCTTGTTCCTTTTTCCTAATAACTTTATATGCTCTATGCATTATTTTAAATTGAGTCCCTCTCCAATTTTCATTAATCGTATATTTCCGTACTGTTAGGTAACCTTGTAGCTCTACGTTCAAGAAATCTCTTTGCCATTGTCTCACATTGGTTTGAGACAATAACTTATTAAATCTTCTTCGATAATTTTGATAAAAAATTTTTTATTGAATCTATAGGGAATTTAAAAAACAGCTTTAGGTGTTTTTACAGTTTTTGACCCAGTATGGAAGGATTGGAACTTCTCATGGGTTTTTATTGCTGTCTGCTGTTCTCAGAGCTGAAAAGTTGAAAATCTTCCAATGGGAATACCGGCTCATTGGATAACTGTGGACTTCTCCTCATTTTGAGAGATTTTTACTTCCTGTTGTGCCCCTGGGACAAGTAAATTACCATTTAGCTATGGGTCACTCAGTATAAATGTCCTTTTTTAGAAGAAGTGCCATAAAAATAATTTTATAAGGTCTTTCATTGTGTATTGGTATTGTAATGTATAAAAAGTATTGTAGATAGACATATTTAAGATAGAATGTTTCTTATATGTAGTGCATAGTTTTAACAAACTAATAATAATAATAATAACTGTGTTGGACAAAAAAAGGAAAACATTTATTGGTGAAATCCAAGACAAATCACATTATTTAAGTTTTTGAGTGTATCTCTTGGACATGTTGTGTTGATATTTTTATATGATAAGAAAGTCCATAAGAAAGAATGAAAAAAAAAACACTGAAATAAAATTGACACTAATTTCTAAACCATAATTTCTGGGTGCAACAGACACTTCTCACTGTCTTTTGATAATGCTGTCTGCTTTGCTCCATTGTCTTTGTCTGCCATTTTCATTCACAGCAAAAGTCATGTTTATTAACTACATGGACTAAATTTAAAGTTTACTGCCAATATCTCAATAGTTTACAATGCATTATTAACAAATTTACATGCTAAAATCATTATCTGTTTTTTATCAGGCCCAGTGGATGACCTGCTTAACACTTTGGGTTTAAACCAGTCCAGTGAAGGTTTTAACTTAGAAGTTTTGCCCTTTTTTGGGAGTTCTTCGGAGGAGGACACCGACTGTGACAACACCACTTCTGTTCCAACTTCTCCGTCCTTAAAATTTATTAATGGGAAACAAGAAATTACTCCAGATCCAAAAGATTCAAAAGCAGAAGAGGTTAAAGGGGAACTAATTGAAAGTGTCACACCATCGGTGAATGTATCAGTCATTCAGCTGAGTGAAGCTCCAGATCAGGGATTACAGTCAACAGATAAACCAGACCTTACTTCTGATGAATCAGAGGAACCTGAATCAAGCGGTGATACTGAAATTTCAATTAAGGATCTGCCAACTACACAAGCATCTTTAGTGACTGAAAAGCTAACAACACAAAAACCCACCATACTATCTCATTTCAGTACTGCTCCACCAAAAGAAGACTTTCCTTTGTTCACACTAGAATCTTCTGGTGATGCAGAATCTGAAGTTACAATAATTAGCAGTGCTGCGCCAACTACAAAATTTGTTGAGGTTACCACAGTTGATTCAGTAACAGAATCTGCTAAATTAGTATCAAGTCAAGTGGTAATTGAGACATCTACACAAGATGGAAGTGAAACAGTTATTGTACCAACCACAGGTCCTTTAAAGCTTGTAGATGCATCAACTGCATTTTATATTCAGGAAGGTTCTGGTGAGGTAGAAGGGGAGCCCATTATTAACATAACAGCTACTGTACATCTGTTTAAAGAAAGCGAATCACCTTCAACATTGGCACCAACAGAATCTGGAGCTTTTGGATATACAGAGTCCCCTCAGGTAGACGAGGTACCTTCTCCAACTAGTCTATCAGTCCCTGAGACAGAGGGTACAGAAAGCAGTACTGTATTTACTGAAATAACTGAAGAAGATATCTTGTACACAAAAGCACCAGAAAAACTGGAACTGGATGAAGTAGAGGGCTCAGCTGTAGATGATTTTGGTGAACTCCTGTCTACTGTTAGGGTATTATCTACTGAAGAAACTGTGTTGGTAACACAATCCTCCCAACTAGATGAAATAAGTTCCACAGCAGAAGTGTTACCTAAAATTTCAACAGAAAGTCCAAGCTCTGTATCTGCTCAGGTGGAGGAAGAAAGCTCTGGCCTGGAAGATGTCTCTGAATATACAACAAGAACACCATCTAAAGATGACATTAAAGAGATCCAGACAGAGTCCATTCAAGCTGTTGTAACTGAAAGGAAACCGTCTGCCACATTAGAACCAACAACTACATTTCATAGCATCAAGGAAGAAAAATATGTAACTGAACCAACCAGTGTCTTTCAGGATGAGGCTACCTCTGAAGTCTTGACTCAAAAAATGGTTACAGTGGATCAGGGTTTTATTGATCAAGGTTCAGGTGATATATTAAATGCTTTCACTGATTCATTTATTACAACTCGCATTCCACCATCACACATTAGTGCTAAATTACCTGAAAAAGAAACAGCAGAGAAAGAATATGAAAGCGACCCAAGCTCTTCAGCAACAGTTTCATCATCTGTTTCTGTTTCTGAATATATTTCACCATTACCAACTGAACATGACAAGTCATTCTTTATATTGGGTTCAGGTGACAAAGAGGAGACTTCAGAAAGCCCAGAAGATATAGTAGTCTTTAGTACATCTGCAGCTAAACCCACTTCTCATTATCAAAGCTCATCCTCCTTGGAGGAAATTCTATCTCCCAGAATCATTAAAGAAAGTTTTTCTGTATCTACCTCTGAATCCATAAGCACTTTAATACCTACCCTAGAAGTGGGTTCTGGAGATGAGCCAGAAGTTACATCTAAGCCTTTGGAAAGTGAGTCATCTTCTCATTTGTATATAACTTCAACTCCACTTGCTCCAAAGACACCTTTACATGGTGTCACAGAAGACATTTTCAGCACTAGTGAGCCTCAGTCAGTTTTTGTAACTGACACAAGCGCATCTAAGGCTCTTCAATTTCAAACTGATGCATCAAAAGTTGATGAAGAGCTTACTATTCCACCTTTACCACTATCCACTTTGGCTGGGCAAGCTGAAGTTAGGAAGGCCACATACCCTCCAGGTATTTCAGATACCAGCAAAACAATTTTTAGCACTGTTAAGCCATTTGTGGAGCAAGGTTCAGGTGAGGAAGAAGAAGCATCTACATTGTCAGAAGTCATCACTTCACAACCGCCTACTGACCAGAAATCTATATATATCACAACTATTTTGCCAGCTGTAAAATCAACAGACAGTGTAGAAGAAACAAAAACAGAATTAGAACCAGATGTGGGAAGCATCCCACAAGAAAGTACAGATGTACCTGGGACATCTAGGCCTGAACCTCTGGATGCAGAGGTAGCAACAGTACCTTCCCTGAGCACTAAGCAACCCTTGGATCAAGATATATTTGTTGATGGTACAATCTTTACAGAGCAAGGCTCAGGTGATGAGGATGGATTATTTACAACTTCTTCCACTGAAGTGAATCCCACTAAAGTTGTTAGCACAATATCACCAGCTGAAGATTTAGTGCTGAGCATAACAGTTAAGGAAGAACTTAAAGCCAGCACAAGTCTTCCGTTTATAGAACAAGGCTCAGGAGATCAAGCAGAACACTTTACTTCTCCTTCTGAAAAACTTGCAGTAGCATCAGAAGTATACATTACAACAGTTTCTTCTGGTAAGGAATTTGATGACAGTGTGGTATCCCAGACTAGTACTCTACAACCCAAAGAAGGAATTAGCACTCCTTTGCCATTTGCTGACTATGGCTCTGGAGATCAGGAAGACAAAGTACCTTTCCTCACCACTTCAGTTCCTAGGGCTGAAGTCAAGGAAACTAAAGAAACAGCCAGTTTATCAGCTACAGAATCTCCAGAAAGGGTGCAAGAAAAAACAACTAGCATAGTTGTTAAAACAGATGACCTCACCACAGATCAGTCTGCTATCATCATGGAGAGCAGCACTGAAGCATCAACCCATAAACTTACTGTTAGTGAATCACTGTTTGTTGAGGAGGGTTCGGGTGATCTGGTGATATTTTCTACTGCATCACCACCAGTCATCCAAACTGAAGAAGGCACAGCAGAAAAAGAACCCTTAACAGAAGAAACAGAAACAACAGAGGCACCTGAAGCAACAGAAACAATAAAGGCTCCTAAAGAAACTGAAGCAACAAAGGTTCCTGAAGAAACAGAAGCAACAGGGGCTTCTGAAGCAACAGAAACAATAAAGGCTCCTAAAGAAACTGAAGCAACAAAGGTTCCTGAAGAAACAGAAGCAACAGAGGCTCCTAAAGAAACTGAAGCAACAGAGGCTCCTAAAGAAACTGAAGCAACAAAGGTTCCTGAGGAAACAGAAACAATAAAGGCCCCTAAAGAAACTGAAGCAACAAAGGTTCCTGAAGAAACAGAAGCAACAGAGGCTCCTAAAGAAACTGAAGCAATAGAGGCTCCTAAAGAAACTGAAGCAACAAAGGCTCCTGAAGAAACAGATCCAACAAAGGTTCATGAAGAAACAGAAGCAACAGAGGCTCCTAAAGAATCAGAAACAACAGAGGCCCCTAAAGAAACAGAAGCAACAGAGGCTTCTAAAGAAACTGAAGCAAAAAAGGTTCCTGAAGAAAAAGAAACAGAGGCTCCTGAAGAAACAGAAGCAACAAAGGCTTCTACAGCACCCACAGACAGCAGCATTATATCAGTGCAACCAGAAGATCAAACCCCTCAAAAACTGACAATCTCTGATTTGCAATTGATTGATCAAGGTTCTGGAGAGGAAGACAAATTATACACAGAATCTTCCACCTCAATACCTTCTTCAGCACAGCAGGAGGAAGAGGTTAGCACCATCCAGCCATTCACAGAAAAGACTGAAACAGTTAGTGAAGTGGAAAGCCTAACCCAAATACCTGTAACACTGCAGTCAGAAGTTAGTTTCATTCTAAGCACCTCTCAGCTATTACCAGATAAAACAAAACCTTTAGGAGAAGAAGTTTTGCAAACAAAAGTGGTAACAGAGTCTCCAATAAGTGTTGAAGATGAAAGTGACTACATTATTGGTACTGGTAAAACACCAAGTTTGGAAGTTATTGAAGAAAGCACTATTAGCAGTATCTGGGTACAACCTAATGATACAATAAGTGAAGTTGTTAGTGCTACATCCATCGCTACAGAATTTTTTCTGGATGACAAGTCAAAGATGGGAATTTCAGAGGAGCCAAGCTCAATAACCTCGGAGGTGAGGGCAGAAATAAAATCAACTCCTGCAACACCTCAAGAGGAAGTTCTGATAACAGAAAAAGCATCAGAGGATGGATCTGGAGATTTATTTGCTGGCATTGTTACCACAACAGTAATGGATACTACTGTACCTACTAAGGAAGAAGATAGTGCTGCACTTTTAACTGATGCACAAGCTACAGAAAGTGCTCAGACAGTAAGTGAAGGTGCTATTTTAACCACTCAGTCAGCAGATATCTCATTAGCACCTCAAGAGGTTTTCACCAAGGTCAGCAAGGCAAGTCCTGGGGAAACCGACAGAAGCCCTGTCACAGCTACTACAAGTACCTCTCAAGTTACGGATACTTTTAGGTCCACACAACCTTCTCTTGAGTCAGAAGTGAAAGATTTCATTGATTCATTTTCAGGACAAAGTTCTGGTGAAGGTGCTCTTCCAGATGAACCTTTCATTACTACACTTTCTCCTTTGGTTGAAGTTCAGACAGATGCTGACTTTTACACAGCTGCTCCAAAAACTCAAAAAGCATTGCTTCCAACTGAACTTTCAACTTTACAGCAAACTGACGTTTCTTTAGAAACAACTTCCAAGAGCTTTGAAGATGGAATATTTGTGGAAATAACAGAAAGTATTCCTGGCCAAGTATCTGGAACTGCTACAACTGAAGAGATACAGCCTTCAGATCGACCAACTAAAGTACTGCCTGTCATTCCTCTTGAAACTGAACAAGCTACAACAGCCCCATTGAAAGACACTACTCCAACACCTTTTAGTGAAACAATTGAGGGTTCAGGGGAGGGATCTGGACTGGAAATATTTATTAGGACCACCGAAGCAACTCAACAGCCACAAAAACATGAAGATATTGTGTCAGTTAGTACACCAAGCGTTACTATACCTAAAGTTGATGAGACAGAAGAGGTAACTGAGGATCAGTACACAGTAACAGTGCCTATTATTAAGGATTCAGGTGATCTAGTGGCTACTGATGTAATAGTAACTGAACTGCCTGAAGCAGAAGGTACACCAGATACAACTACAATCTTAGCTATAGATGAGCCTAGTGAAGGCCAGGAAGAAACAGAAGGAGAACTGTACCTTACATCCACAGTTATTGTTGATGTTAAAGATAAAGGTCCATTTACTGAAGGTATTTTTTCTGTCGAAGACACCACTAAAGAGCTTGCACCAACTGATTCCATTCATTTAGATACTGCTACATCACAACAAAAGATTGTCACAGAGCAGCCTGATCTCCTCCCATTATCAACTTCCCTTCCCAAAGACACCACAGAGGTACCTATAGCTGAGATAGTTACTGCAAAATATTCACCTGAAGAAACTGGCATTGATGTTGGCACATCAGCCCAGCCACCAATATTTGAAACAGAAGATACTAAAGAAATTGAGTATTTACCTGCAGATGTAATAACTCCAAGTTATGAAGATAGGACATCTTTAATTGACCAAACTGAACAGGAGGGTGCTATAGAGGTAACAGAAGAACCAAGAGCTCCAGTAACTGTGATTTTGGTCAATGGCGCATCTGACTATACAGGAAAAATTATTCCAAGTACTTTACCTTCTGCTGGTTCTGAGAGTTATCATGTTTCTGGACAGGAAGCCAGTGCTGACATTACTGCCACCTACAAACCCACCAGCGTTGAACCATCTGATGCCACAGACCGTCCACTGGAACACTTTGATAAAGACATACCTGTTACTGAAGAAATTTCAATTAGCACAGACGATATTGATTCCTCTACTGTACAGCCTACTGTTGGAGAAGAAGTGGATTTAGCCACTTCAGAGATCTTTATACCCACAGACCCAGATACTGAGGAGGAACCTGATGAAACTGCTACACAGGCACCTGCATTACTTACCTCTTCCGATGAAACTTTAGGTGTGGATGAAACAGATGCTTCAATTGCTCCCCAACCTGAAACACCATCTCCAACAGCTGCTGAGTCAGATGAAGAGCATGCCAAAACACAACCTATTGTAATTTTACAAGAGGCATCAACTGTTCCCTCCTATGCTTTTGATATGACAACTGAAGGTGAAGAGGAAAAGTATGCAAGGGGCATAACACCACAGCCAGACCTCGATATCCAGATCTCCACTAGTAATAATGTTGATGGAACTGAGCTTCAAATAACAAGTAAGCCATAATCATGCTCTTTATACCCATTTGTGATATATATATATATATATATATATATACATATATATATATGTGTGTGTGTATGTGTTTATCATTCATTACCATACTTACGTGGCTCTTTAATGAATCTTTTAACCCTATTATGATTTATTAGGGTATTATATTTAAAGTTGGTTTTGACCTATACAGGACAACCTCATTGTTTTTTTTGGTTCCACTAATAATGTGTCACTGTTGATGTTATAAATGTCTTCTCATGACATCATATGTATGTGATGTATGTGCCTTTGCAATGTTTTATCATTGTCACATCAAGTCACATGCTCTATGGGGCACAGATACACATTGGGCACACCATGTAACTACATTTTAGATTTTGTTTAAATGAGTTACACATGGCCTGGTATTACAAATATGTTTTATGGTGGGACCTCCACATTTCCATATCTGACTGCATCATTTGTCTGCACTGGTCCCACACCATACTTATTACTACATTGAAGTCATGCTTTGATACACAAATTCTACAAAATTAAAAATTGTTAATTCTTACAGTTTTTTTTTTCATAATCTGAGATCTGAAAAGAATGACTACTCTCCAGATTCTCTTACGTTTTGCGTTTTGGTTTTCTTATTCCTAAATATTTAGGTCAACTAATGAGTTGTATATGTTGTATATATTGGTGGTGCTGCAACATTCTTCATATATTCTTTTCCCCTAATTTTATTTATAATATAATTCATAATATTATTTCAGCTCAAGACCCATGTAAGGTAAATCCTTGCCAGCAAGGTGGAACATGTTATGCTCGGGGTGCTTCGTCATATGTGTGCACTTGTATGCCTGGTTTCAGTGGAGAACTCTGTGAAATTGGTAAGTTACAAAAGAGCAACTGATCAGATTAAATTTCAGGGACATTCAAAAAACCTATGTTGTTTAATGGTGATTATACTAGGTGTCTACTATGTCCAGTGGCAGTCATTCTTTCCTCAATGTTCCTTTTTGTTTACTCCCTACACCAGAAAAGCTATAAAAATGATTTCTGAGTGATGAATGACAAATCAATAGTTTGCCAACAAAAGGCCCCCCTATTGAGGTTACTTAGGCTAATATCTTCATCGATATCCTGGAAAAAGCTGTAGAAAATGTTCATCAAACACAGCAGATCAGACCACATATCCAAATACCTATCAGAACTTCTGTAATTGCTCTCATGCTAAATTTCAAAGAGAGAGCCTACTCCGTTGTTCACAGATTGTTCACAGATGTCTGTCTCATAATGGGCATAAAGAGAATTTTGGCTGCCAAGAGTTATTGTTGTGTTACCTTATTCAATAATACTAATATACTTAGTTCTGAAAGTATACATCATTAAATTGTATCCTTTTATTCCTTATCTGAACCTTTTGTTTTATGCAGATATTGATGAATGTCAGTCCAATCCATGCCGAAATGGAGCTGCGTGTGTTGATGGAATAAACTCATTCACCTGTATTTGCCTTCCTAGCTACAGTGGAGCACTTTGTGAACAAGGTAATTGACAATGAATGAAATCCTTGTTTTTACCTAAAGTAAACCTGTCAAAAACATGGGCAATTCACACAAAGGGGTCTATATATAAATACTCCTACATAAGATCCTCACAATGTTCAGCCAGCATGTACAATTTTTTCTGATTGGCTTTGCCGGTAGCTCGAAAGATACAGAGCTTAACTGACCTATACAATTTTTGTATGTAAGAACCATTCTTGGACTTTCTGCTGCCAGCTTCTTGAGCCTCACTGATGATCACAGAGGCTTCCCGTTTCATCAATAAAGAGACCTGGAAGGCAAAAGGGGTTGGTGCCAAGTTCTAGTCTTTAAGGAAAACTATGTTTATGGACCTATTGATCATTTTTACGTATGAGTTTAATGATGTGTGTGAGCATAGGGTGAAGAATTTTCTTGTTCAGCAAAATTCAGATGGAATTACTGACAACGTATGTGTACCAAGCAAATGTGGGTTATGTGGTTAAGATGCAATGAGCATCATAAAGACCACAGACACTGTACTGGTGAAAAACGCTCATTGGATAAACTATAACAAATGCACTATTTTAGTATTTTTTAGCTTTAGCATAAGACAGCATTTTTATTATACTTTATACAGAGAAAGTCAAACAACAGCAAAGGTGCCAGTCAACTGGACCTTCATAAAATAGTGAGATAATTATACCCTTATTTGTTTGGTGATGGTGGGATTGTCTGTTCTGGGTTTTAGATCCCTTTGAATTATTTGAATTATTTAGTTTCCTTAAACTCCACTTTCTATATTTACTTATTATGGTGCTTTGCTTCCCAGGGACAGGAGATAAATCTCATGGGCTGGTAAATGACACAGCTCTGCTGTATTCCCTGTATGTAACCTCAGGTGATAGCTTTCTATCTTCTCCCAGATCTTTTCTCCACATCTGTGCCATACGTTAGGAAACAGAGGGCCCTTTTTTATTTGGGTGTTTGTCTGCTTCGTCAGCATTTATTGTTCTGTGCATTGTTGTTTGTAAACCATATTTATGTATATTCACCACATTGCACCGCAGGTCCCTGAACATCATGATTACATTTCTGTCTTTGTTACACCCAACATGTTGACTGAGCTTCCATAAAACTGCTATTTCACTCAGTTAATGGAAATAAAAAGTAATTGCTGACATCACCTTCTCCCCTAGAGCACCTTATAATTGTAGAATAAAATAGGCAAAAATGTAGTGGAAGCTGAAATGTACTCATTATCCCAGGTCAGTCAGCGAAACAAGACTGCAAATATCGGTGGGACCGCTTCCGCAACTGGTTAAAAGTTTCCCATTTTATCAGTCAGTAACAGCTTTTTGGTTCCTTGTCTCTGGATTTCATTTTTTTCCCTTTTCTGAGGGCTCTGCAGTGGTTTGGGAACTGGGAAAAGAATCCCCAGCCAAATTTCCATTCTGCCAGACAAAATAAAACTGTATTAGCAATGTAGACACACTCGTCTGGCAGGAGACTAAGTTTTGCCGCGTCAGTCCTAAATTCATTGGATTTAAAGAACTGCCAAGCAGATTGATCATGTACCACAATGTACCACAGGATGGGTGTGGGTTAATGCTGAGATTAATTTTTACTACTTGCAGTTTGTCAAACTTTACATTTCACTTACAACAATAAGTTCCTTAGGGTTCAAAAATGCGCTCACACCTATAAACTTCTCCAGTGATCTAATAGGTAAAACATTAAACAGCTTCTTGTATTTGCGTACATTTAAAGTTTCCTTTAGACTGCTTGCGACTACAAATTCCAAGTAATATCAGAATGAGGCAAATACTGAAAAAGAAATGTACCAAATCAAGTAACTGGAGCCTAGGACAAATAGGACTGCTACCTATACAGCCAAGTGGCTTTATTTCTTTCATTTATAATTCATTTTTAAAAAAACAAATCAAGTCACTGAAATAGATATAGAGTCATACCAACTTTGTCCTAACAACCTCCATATTTCTAACCTTACTGAAACTTTACTGTTATCTAAATACAACTGTGCCGTCCGATAGACACCACAGTTAGACCTAGTTCAGTGTTTTATCAGTTCTCAGTAACAGACCTGGTCACACACTTGTCCCAAGGTGTAGCTCATATTCAGCTATGATAACTCAAGGCACTGCATTGTAAAGGCACAAACTAGCGTTTTCAGTAAAGTATATTAATACAGTCCAGGCAAAAATAGGCCACAAATGGACAACATGCTCAGGTACTGGACCATACATTTGATTAAAATGCCAAGTTAGGAAACAAAGTACCTGGTTGGTTCTAGGGGTGCCCAGAATTTCTTAATTCTGTTTGCTGAATATTCCTAGGAAACTGTATATATCTGCAAATGCATGGAAATCTTGGTTAAATTCATGGGGAGGTAAAGAGCAAATTCTAATTCTTTTGTTCATGTGTGAGGCCCCTCTTGAATTTTAGTCAGACCCTTATGCAATCTTGCAGCCTTAGTGTCCAAAAATAGGGACCTTCCTATGCCATACCAGGCCACATTCCCTCCCTCCTATTTTCAGACTAATCCCTAAACGTTTTGTATCAGTGGATGTTGTTTTCAGCAACATACAAAAGGAATTTTACACTTTTTATTAGTTTGGAGGAAATGGTTTTTTTTCTCATCAAGCTTTTATTGCTTAGATTGTCTTTATTTTAACTTAAAACACAAAATGCTCGGTTTATTTTTCAGATTCGATGCCTTTATATTGTTTTATGATTTAATAAATTCTGTGCATAGTTGCAGAATTTTTCACACAATACCATCTGACCATCTTGAGACAGATGGAAGCTGTGCTTGCTAATTTAAATGCTATCATAGCATTACTGTCCTGCTTAGGCCATCGATTTACACTGGAAAAAAAAAAAACAACAAAAAACCCAGCAGCAATACTGTACATTGTTACAACATTCCTTCTTCCAGTAAGCAGTGTGTTTCTCTGCAATGCTTGCTTGTGAACGTAGCATATACTAGTTGTCATGTTGAAATGGATTATCACTGGACAAGTCTTCTGACAAGCGGGATGTGAGATATTATATAAACCAGGTAGTTGGCACACTAACTGATTTCTAGTTCCTAAATTAGAATGAGCTAGTGTATGCGTAGAATGCAGCCATGAATCATACACACTTTGTGATTCCTATTCAGCTTTAATGGGATCTAAGAAGCATAAAGAGCAGCCTTGGGCCAAACTTATGGCCAGTTGTCATGTGTTTCAGTATTAACAGATAAATTATGATTCACAGGCATCCATTAACACTGGTAATGAAAATGATGTGTTCATTTAGTTCCAAATAACCGATCCGTTGCTGTAAATAAATAGAATTATTTAAAAGGGTAATGTGATCTTTTCATTTATTTCATTTCAAAACAGATACAGAGACTTGTGACTATGGCTGGCACAAATTTCAAGGACATTGCTATAAATACTTTGCCCACCGACGCACCTGGGATGCAGCTGAGAGAGAGTGCCGTGTACAAGGAGGTCACCTAACCAGCATTTTGTCTCATGATGAACAGAACTTTGTTAACCGTGAGTGTTAAATTACTTTAGAACTTTTTTAATGAAGCTTGATCTTTTTTTTTGTGTTATTTAATATTTATGTCTCATGTTCTCTCTAAAAGGCCTGGGTCATGATTACCAGTGGATTGGCCTGAACGATAAGATGTTTGAGAGTGATTTCCGCTGGACTGATGGAAGCACATTGGTAAGACAGCTGAATCAAAATGTTTTGCTTTTTTCTAAATTCATAGTAATATGATTTTTTATATTATTAGTTTGAATGTCATGATGATGATGATATTATGGGCAGGCTATAGACATCAAACTAAATAAATGTTTAAGTATTAAAATACCTGTTCAACAACCTGTTCCTAAGTAGGTATTTAGCCTGGAATTTTACAGCCCCAAGGACTTTTAATTTGCAGTGTTAGACTTCTTAACTACTCACTACCCCTCCCATTTACAACACTGCAGCCTTTTAATCTCGGTCTCATGATCAGCTCTGGTTGACTGTTTAGTTGTGTCCTAACAGGGGTATTTTTCTTCCTCCAGTGAAGACGGTTCAAAACTAACCCATCACACTCAATTTAATGTCTTTCCTTTTCTACCATTGGGGGGTCATTATTAACTTTACATTGTCTTGAGCTAATATCCAACTTTATTCTCATAATAAAAAAAACTTCTAGGAGAAAAAGAAAGTAATTGTTGGCTGAAAAGATATCAATGAAGCAAGGGGAACATTTACATCCTAATCTAACACACTAACTTACTATACCATCCTATAATCCTTTAGTCAATCACCACCAAAGTCTTTACAAAATCATCTGCCATGCAACTCTGCCTTCCAGCATTTTTAACACAGTTAAGTTTCCCAGGTGGGGCAGCTGGTTCTTGCCATGTAGCCACTGGGTTCTTGCCATGTAGCCCATTGGGTTGATTTAGTAAAGGCGTAGAACCTGTTCACTCAAAATTAATTTTCTTTACGGTTTACCAAAGTGAAATTTAAGATACAAGGAAATCCTATTCATATGCAAGGAACATTAAAAATGGCAGGGTTTTTGATTGTACATGATTGCGGTCAGCACATTCTGTTCTTGTTCAAGTTAAGTATCTAACGTAGAATGCAAAATCTCAACTCATTGTGCTTTTGCCTATAGCCCAGAAAGAACAGAACTGAGTTCTAGGTCATGTTATGCCTCCCCTCTGAATACCATAGAGATCTATTTCTATGTCTTTTTGTGCCTTCAGTGTGATCTGCTCAGTAGCTAATCATGAGTCTTGTGCTCATATAAGTTTCCATTTCATTTTTAAAGGACTCAATTAGACAGATCCATGATTAAGGATTAAGCAGAAGCAAAACCTACACAGCCCAATCCATAAGGACAGAAAAAAATGACTAACTAAACAACACAAATATTTTTTTTGGCATATACACAATTTTCCTATTTATCTTTTTATTTATTTGCCTTCCTTCAGAAATGTATCAATGTCTTTCCTTTTAAGGCACAATGATTTTTACTAGTAAGTAGAAGTATTGTAATACCGGGCAATATCCCAGCTGGAGAGTCTCAAGCAGTCTGCCATAAAATCGTTCAGTGAGATCACTTAATCTCCAGCAAGACTCTAGCCTCCGCCGAGCCAAGTGCCACTTTTCCATAAACAGCAGATCCAGGCATTTAATTATACATAAATTTTACAGAAGGTAGAGTATGTGGTGCCAGGGTACACTATCTGGCAGATGGAAAGGCATTGCAACATCTGAACTGCTCTTCACAGCTCAGCATTTTCCCCTATGCACTACACAGAGGATGATTGCCATTTTGTCCAACTCACTTAGAAACCAAAATCTAGATATTTGGAAAAGACACAGAGTTGAGGTTTGGAAATAGTTCAACCTAATTACTTGCCTAGCTAAAGCTAAGGTTACTGAACATGACTACATACCAGATGATTCTTTTCAGCAGGATTGCAAGCTACCTAACTAAAGTATTAGCATATATTTAGATTTATTTTTTTATAGTTTTTGTTTTTTGCATACTTTTTATATATTTTTTTAAACTTCCAGGCAGCAGGAGAACCTCCAGTCTCTACAAAACTTATTTGCTCAGCCTTAAAATTACCTATTAAATGAAATGAGTTAGAAGGTAGAAGACTTATTTCCCTGTTCTTGTCTCCCCTCCCTGCCTGCTTTGTAGGGCTTTGCCCTGACATTTTTGTAGAGCGAAACAGTCTGAAAGCAAACAGCTGCTGTGCAGAGAACACTGATAAAAGCCTTTCTCTAATACAAGTGTCATGGGTGTACTCTATTCTAAATATTACAGTTTCTAATTTGCCATTTCGCTATTTTGTTTTTAAGCAATAGTTTTAGTTATACTTATCTCAGCATTTTGCAAGGTTTTGGGGAACCCATGCTAAAACCATAGGGGTTTCATAAAAATAATACACCTTACATTGGTGGTCAGTAAAAAGAATTCTCCCCTTAGCTAAACATTTCCTTGTAGTCATGCTACTGATACTGCCAAGTGATATTGAGCTCACCATCACATTTAAGGTCAATCAGCCATAGCTCAAGGAAACTCCAACAACTTCTAGAGAAACCATAGATTTTATGGAAATCTGGTTGAGAATGGTTGCCTTAAATATTGCTATCTGGATAGCTACATATAGACCACCAAGAAAACAAGCCTGAATAAGATGAGACACAACATTTTCTGTACTTTAAATACTGCACATGCATAATAAAGCAAACTAGGTAAAAACATTCAACACGGTTTATACTTTCACTGGCTCTGCCCTATATTAACAAAATTAAGGGTGAGGTACATTTTACATGGACGTGTTATAAAACTATGTTGGCTAAGCATGTTCAGCTTTAGCCTAATGTATTTGTTTCTACGGTTTTGTATTTATTACAGTTAAATGTCTAAACTCCATCTCATATAATGGGACAGGTTGTTAACATTTTCGCTGTGTGGTTTGCCAAAGGCAGGAACCACCTCTTTACTTTGGCTGAAACATCTGTATGTGTTTAACACGCAGACGGAGCTCAGTTACATGACATCATTATTTTTTAAGGTTTTCCACACTGGATCTAAAAAGCCACTTCCATTATATACCTGCCTGCACAGCACTGGCTGTAATGCTGACTATACATTTGGCAAAATTTACAGATTTCCATTATATTACAAAAAAACAGCCGTTTGTTGTTTTTAGCCAAGGCCTGTGATCAATGTTAGGACATTTATTGGGGCATGTTCAGACCAGTGGTATTTTACTGCAGCATTTTCTGTCCCTTGGCACCTACTGTCAAACACTGGGTGCCTGGGATCGGTTATAGGTTGTCACTGCTAGGCTTTTTCAGAGTTTGTAAGTAGCCTAGCAGATCATTTGTTACTTCACTTTTTTTGTTAATAAAAACTGCTCGAAGATGCTTAAAATGCATAAACAAGGGTTATTTTTTAATATTTGCAAGCAACACCAATTCATATCAATGGTGCAGACAGGGGTGGTAAACCATGGCTGGATGCTGCATGTAGTGCCTCCTACTATATGGTAAACAAAGAGCAATAAATAGTCACTTTCAGGCCAATGTTGCAAATTTTTACAAGCGGTTTGCAAAAACCCCCAAAATTTAAGTCTGATGGTTAATATTAGTTAAGAAGGTCAAGTTTTTGTGTCGGAAAGTCTGTACTTTGTAAGTACATGAGTGTCAGTAACATGCAAATATAGAAGGAGTGAAAGAGAAAATTCTATACAACTCTACAATAAACCACTAGACTGCATACACACATGAAATCATTGTCAGCCATGTATAGTGCATTCAGATGACTGCAAGCTAATACAATATACAGCAGTCCCAGATCACACTATAAGAACTATTCATAATACTTGAAAAACCCATTTGATATTTGCTGTTTAGTTCGTCAGTTTCTGGTATAGAGCAGGCTGGTATCTGTCTCCCACTGCATTGCCTATAGCTCAAAGAATGCTTATAGGAAGGAAGTGTGGAGGCTAAAGATTAACCAACCCCAGTAACTTCACTACGACATACAGAAACATGGCCAACAAATCAGAAATGGAAAAGGATTCAGCTGTGTTACAATATTGTATTTCCAAACTGGTTCTGAAGTTTTATCTGTGATCCTATTATATAGTGGTCAGTGCGTCTGTTTATATGTGACAGGTACACTTTACAGAAACTCTTTTTTTAAGTTGAATTTCTGTTAGTCTTAGATTACAGCTCTCATTGTCTATAACAATGAATACTTGTTACATGGTAAAACTTTGCAAAATCCATATTGCTAGTTATTGTAAGCTGGGCAGGGACCTCCACTCCTTCTTAGCCTGTCATTTGCTGCCCCTATTTAATGTACAGCGCAATATGTTGGTGCTATTTAAATAAAGTTTACTAATAATAATATTAATGGCCCAAGTAATAAGGCAGCAATACCAAGGACAGGCAAGGAAATATTTAAGTGACCCTGATGCTGACATCACATTGTGGTTCTTAGGCTAGTCCTTATCTTCCAATATGTAGAACACATGAATCAGAATGGCCTGGATAGTTTCACTCTCTACACAGCAGACTAACTTTGCAAAAATGTTAGGCAAGCTAAATATAGCCAATAAATAATTTTTCTTACTCATTATCACCCTGGGTGATTGACCCTCATTTTCTATCTTAGGGACACTGTGTCACATTGTCGTAATTCTCCCCAGTGAGGTTTCAACCCTTCACAACTGCCTCAAAACAAAAATTGGGTGCTGCCCCTAGACATTAGGTCATGCTACATTCATACACATACATGGTCAGAATAACATAGGAAACCTAAGGAACTAACAGGATCACCAAATATTTTATAGGCATGTGTGTCTCAGGAGTTTCTAAACAAACCTACAATTTGAAAAGGCAAAAAATTCTATATATATGTATGTATGTATGTATTTTGCAGAACCTCTCCAGAGTTCCACTTTAAGCAGTTACATTAAACATGCAGGCTTAAGTTGATTTCTTTGGACATGTACCCAACATGAAATGAGATTGAATTCCTTTGTTATTCTTGGATATGATATTTTAGGCGATAAACAGCTAAAAATAAAACACCCAGAAGTAAAAATAAATTCCTAATAATAGGTTATCACAAATACATTGAAATATGCTCTGCCATATGATCTTTGCATTGTGAAACAGCACCATCGTGTGGCGAATATGCAGAATTGCAATACTAAAGCTAAAGTGTAATGTACAAATATTAAAAAGTCAGGAGAGTAAAAAAATATGTAATTTTTGATAACCACAGATATCCCTGACTGATGTAGCCATGCCCAATCAGAGGATTAAAAATCAGTATTTGGATATTAGAAGGCATAATAGTGAAATCAATAACAATGTAAAAACTTTTGATTACCTCCTATAGTATGTTATGCTGGTGGAGGTAATAGCTGACATCCTGTATGGCTAGGAGTTGGCATTTTATCTGGTTAAATATTGCCAGCTGCTATGTCGTGATAAGTATATCTTTACAGGGGCTGTTATATGATTATTGCAATATAAGTTAAAACGTTTCTGAGGGGTGTACTCTCACATTCAACATTTTCACAGTCCACCAATTAAAAGCCTGCAAAGAAAACTAAACTTTAGCTTAAATTTTTATTCTGTGCCCTAAAACATATAAATATGACAATCATTTCTCAAATACTAAAGAATAGGGAAAACCCAACAAGATCTAATCCGTGTTGACTGTATTTGATCTTATAGCGACTTATTTGTAGCAGTGAATAATGAAGGATCTGTTGAGCTGATTGATCTCAGGTGGTTCTTAGGAAATCATTACAGTCCAGGTTGATTGAAATTTCAAGTAAGAACCACAAAAGACCGGCTTGTTCCAAAATATTTTAAAGCCCAAGCCCAATCAAAACTATTACATTTCTGTTGGATAGGAGAGGTTGGGATGAAATCCTTTGTAGAGTTTTGGATTGATGTCTATGACATTATCGGAGGATTGCTGACACACCAACTTACCAATAGGTAATACAAAAACTGATTTTGCAGTGAAAGGTTAGAACTTGACTGTAACTTCCTAGCCAGTGACAAGAAACAGGGAAAATCTCCCCAATGGAGCAACAGACAGAAATAAAAACATGTCAAGAATTTTACATTTTCCACTGTCTATCCAAAGCTTAAAAAAGAACTGGAAAGTATAAAAAAAGGAAATGTGAAATGAGTTGATGGGATATTTTATTTTAACATGAGTTATATAATATGATATTTTTGCTGTAGCAAGCATTTTCCTTTATTTTAAATGAGTATAACAGATGTTTATAGACCTGAAGCTCTTGCTAAAAATCAGTTCCCTTATATGGCTCTTCATATAAAACCAGCATACTATTTATATAACCCTCCGATAGAGCTCAATGCCCAAAGGAGAACTGTGTACACAAAAAGAAAATCCTCATAAACACTGTCTCTTGTCTGGGCTTAACACTTTTATTTGTGATGTGCAGAGGAGCCAGATATCCATCTGCCTTACCCAAGTAATATCACTGTGCATTGTCTCCTGAGCTGGGGTCACCAGGAATTGTGATTGTCACATGTACCACTAAATTACAGCTAGTCGATGCAAATGGTGAATCAAGGTGAAAATTTCCTCCTTATCAATACAGAAATGAAATGAATAATACAACCTTATTTTGGAGCCAGTGATGTTATCAAGGGGTCTTTGTGCTTTTCTGCAATACAGGTAGATCATAGATGGTGGGTGGGGTGCTATATAACATAGGTAATACTTATATGTAATACCAGAGGAAGACATCGGGAGATGCATAGTGTGCTGCTGCAGAAAGGTCCTGTACCCTCCTTAGCCACAACGGGCAGCCACAGGGCCCAAAGCAGTTGTGCACGGGGCCCATTGTTTGCTATGTCCGCCACTGTGTGACACTGAGCCTCCATTATTAAGGGTTAGCTTGGTTGGGTGGCTTGATGTCCATCAGCCAAGAAATGAGCTGGACGTTGTATAAATTGATTCATCTTCTAATGCACAATGTTGAAAGCTGACACCATGCATCTGTGCGATCAATTTCCCTACAACAGAGAAATTTCTCTCATGCCTTTTTTTGGAGACAGTTGTGACATTGTGGATTTTCCATCCTTGTTTTCCTCTAGGACAAATAATATCCCATCCTATCCAAAACTAAAACAACTTTTGGGCCAAACATATACTTGCATTCAGCTCTGTAAACTTGTTGTTGATCAAAGACTTAATTGAAGTTCATTTGTATTTTTGGGAGATTTTGGATAAAGCACTTTTAATGCAACCTGTGTTTCTAATGTGTGTCTTTACTCACTAAATTCATTGACATTTTTGTCTCTTATGTTATTATGTAATTAGGTTAAAATAAGCTGACATCAGATAATAGATGGTAACATAAAAAATGGTCAGGATTCCCATAAAATATTATATATGCTTTTTTTCTGTTTCTTTTGTTTTTCCTTTTTTCTATTTTTTTAATTTTAGAATTTCCCTATTAGACCACAAGGTGGCAGTATTCCTCCCTGTAGTCATTGATGTATTTTCCATACACAGATAAGTAATGTGAACATCTTAGCTCCAAGGATCTAATGCACTTTAACGCCATTATGGCATCAAACAAAATGTTAATTTCCTCTTTGAAAAGATAATACCAGCACCCAATTTATTACAGCCATTTAAGAAAATAATTTGCTTTTATCATTCTTTAAAAGCTTTTGCATTATTCTTTTAATAAAGGTTGACATGTTTTGAGATAACATGATGAGATACATTATAGATAGATGTAATTGGATGAATTGGATTTTACCTGTGCTACAAGTGGCACTTAGTTCATACGCTCTTTAATAGTGATTGCAGAGGAGATTGCTAACCAGGTGACCAGAAAGTGACCTTTAAAGTAGATTTTTCAAATAATAACATGTGGATGTACCCTGACAATACCCTGAGTACTGCCATAAGCTGATACCATGGCAGTTGTAATATTATAGATAACCTGCTTATATCAAGGACTCGCATAGCGCATGTAATCAAATATTATCTTTTCCTGTCTCAGAGACAGCTGTAGCATCTCTGCCCTACAACCGGCATATGTCACTTTATGGAACACAAATATATTATATTAGCAGTGCCTCATTAGGCATGTTACAGTCTCTGAACGTATTTCCATATTGCCCCAGCTTAAAGCAGAACTAAACCTAAAAAATTGCAAGCAGACAGACAATAATAATATTAATAATAATTATTACCAGGATTTATAAAGCGCCAACATATTACGCAGCGCTGTACATTAAATAGGGGTTGCAAATGACAGACGAATACAGACAGTGACACAGGAAGAGGAGAGGACCCTGGCCCGAAGAGCTTACAATCTAGGAGGTGGAGGAAGTATCACACAATAAGGGGAGATATGGAATGGAGGGAAGTAGTGAGGGTTTCAAAAGGCAGAAGAAGATGGGTAGGCAAGTTTGGAAAAATGGGTTTTGAATGGTCTTTAAATGATCAGAAAGTAGGAGCAAGCCAAATAGGAGGAGGAAGACCAATCCAGAGAGTCGGGGCAACTCTAGAAAAGTGTGTATCCGTGCGTGTGATGAGGTTATAAGTAAAATTCTATTTCTGTTTTTTAAGTAGCTGAATTCAGTGATGGCTTTATAACTCTGAAATAAATTTGTAACTAAATTAAAATGTGCATTTGCCTAGATGTCCCTTGAATTAATCTCTAATACCAAGTATTGTGTTGGGTGGAACCATAATTTAAACTACTTGGATTTCATATGTTAGGTGTAATTTGTATCATTTACTAGAAGTTTGGCTGCCTGTTCGGGGCTTGAGATTTCTTGCCACATTGAGTTTACTTTGATCTTTTCTTTAAACTTTACACCTAATAACAAACAATATTGTAAAGTAATTTCAAGGGCAAACATGATCAAATGTAACAGTTCCTGGAGCTCACCCAGAATCCCAATCAATGCCTTCAGCTGCCTGACATCTAATCTCTAACAATAAATGCAAAGACTGCCATTTAATCTTCAACACACTGGATAAAAAAGAATAGAGCTGAACAGTTCAATATTACATTTTCTCCTATTTGATGAAATATACTTTTTCTTATTTTGAGCAGAGTGACTGCATTGACATTTAAGGAACTCAAATAACTGTATGCCTCAAACCAAAAATGCTGTGTCAAGGAGATTTCTGCGAGCTGCTGTTCTGAGCTGGAGAAATTATTATGATAAATGATGCACTTTTGAAGAATATTTATGGCTGACTCCATAAAACTGCCATTTGCAATCATCACCTAATGTGGAATTCCACATTGGAATTTTTTAGCATTGTCATAGCTACAAATTATTTTAGGCCTGCTTTGCTGTACATTTACCCATATTAAAGAAAGGGCAAATGAAATTACTTTAAACCACACCTTGAATATTCAACCACACACATATTATGAATAGAATATTCACACCATGCTCTCCATTGTATGAATGGACCGTATAATATATTCTGTTGGGTAGAAAAATATCTAATGTACAGCACTGCCTAATTTGTTGGCACTTTATAAATCCTGTATAATAATCATGTATTATTAATAATAAGGTAAAGAGTGAATTCAGAATGGTGGCACAGTTTTCACCCCCCTAGGAAATCATTATAATGCCGTCCAAGTTATAATGCCGTCCAAGTTAGTGAAGTAGACATGTGTTTTGGAATGCTAAAAGATTAATTCTAGGCAATCATTATAATTTATGGCCCAACTGGGTGGCCCAAATAGATTCACATACATGGCTACCAAGTAACTCATTTTCTTAGGGGAAATATACAAAAAAGTCTGGGCATGCTACTGTGTGGCCAGGTTCTCTGGTATCCCAAGTGAGAGCTCATTCCTTTGGTATATACCAATGCTCTGTTACAAGGATGTTTTTAATTATATGGTTACATTTTTCTCTGCAGAATGTGTTCTTCTCTCATAATCCACCATAGTACATGTGTTCTTACCATAAAAATTATAATGAACAAAAAATTAACAAACCTACTGAACTTTTGCATGAGTCACAAAAATAACACTAACATAGTCATTGGGTCTAGAAACTGCAAAAAAAAAAAAAACCTTGAGTTATATATGGTACTTGTACTATTATCTTTGAGATCATGCCTAAGTATCACATTGGGAACCCTGCCAAGAAACCTAACTTATTCTTAGAGCTTTTTGGCATTAACCTTGAGGAAAACCAAAGCCGTTAAGTCAAGATAAAGGTGTTTGATGATGTAATCACATCTAAAGTAATAAAATGTCACTCACGGGCACACTAAAAAAATACAAACACTCCAGAGCTTACTAATTCCTAACCATATAAGTAAAACCGGTGCTGGAAAGTAAATACAGAGTATTTTTCTAACTAACTTATACTGATGAAGCTTCGGCCTAACTCGTATTTACATATCCATGATTGTCATGGGCACTTAAAGTAAACAGGAATGTCCGAGGACATAATAGTACTATTATTTTTAATATTATTATTAAAAACAACAAGAAGAAACATTTAAGATCCAATTTTAGCCACAGCAAGAAAAGAGATTCTAAACTCTTCTGATTCGTAAAACTAGCATTACTTGTATTGTACCGTATTATTACAAGTATTGTAGAAGTGAAGAAGTTTCTTGGATCAGCTGTATAATGTCTTCAGCTAAGAATGTAAATAATTCTAGCTATTAAGTGCAAATATAGTTCCTAAATCAATAAATTATATATATTTTATTTCAGCAATACGAAAACTGGAGGCCAAACCAACCCGACAGCTTCTTTTCTGCTGGGGAAGACTGTGTTGTTATAATTTGGCACGAGGATGGGCAATGGAATGATGTGCCATGCAACTATCATCTGACATACACCTGCAAGAAGGGAACAGGTAACTAATCCTGCTTTTCATTAGAAGTAATTCTCTAAAAATAAAATGGAAATTGGCCAAAGTATGTCACAGCAAAGAAAATAATTCAATTTATTAAATTTTCAGTTGCCTGTGGACAGCCTCCTTCTGTTGAAAATGCAAGAACTTTTGGAAAGGCAAAACCTCGATATGAAATAAATTCAATGATCCGATACCACTGCAAAGATGGCTTCATTCAGAGGCATATGCCAACTATACGATGCCGAGGTGATGGAAGGTGGGACCTTCCTAAAGTTACATGTCTGAAAGGTAAGTATTTTCCTATTTTTACACTGACTTTGAGAGACAGCCTAATACTTAATTAATCAAAACAAACTGATCTAATTTTTGTTTGTCTCAAATACTAAAACAATGTTTCATTTTTCTAAACTACATTGAAATAATTAAAAATAAAGTTACAATTCATTTCAATTTGTTAGAAAATATATAACTTCTGTAATGTTATATTATATTTAATATTTTGAAGTTTTTATGTCATGTTCAATAATACATATTCTATGCATTATATTGTATGAATTGTTAACATAAACATAAAAGCAGTATGTTTGGCATTGTTATTTGCAGGTTAGAAACTTTGCAACAAATTCACATAAAAAAAAAAAATTTTTAACAGTATACAGTGGGGGTTTGATGCCAACAAATTATTTAATATTATTCATATTGTTATTTACATATTCTTATTATTTTTGTGAATATAGAAATGATAGCTTGGTACATATACTTGCATACAGAAGTCATCATACATCTATTTTATATTTCTAGCTTCTGGTTACCAAAGGACTTACTCCAAGAAATATTACTACAAATTCAGTCCACCTGAGATGAGGACTCCACTGTATTCACCCAAACATCACCATCGTTGGAGTAGGACTTGGCAAGATTCACCACGCTGAGTATTCCCAAACTATCATCAATGGACATCCTAACTGCCAAAGTCCTGTATTACAGTGCCTTTCTTTAAACTTAAACAACAAAAAAAAATCTATCTGATCTAATCTGGGACTGGACGATGGCATTCTAAAGACCACCAAGAAAAACAAAAACGACTTTTCAATTCAAGTGTTAATTATAGGAAACTAAAGAAGCATATAAAAAATTAATTTCGGCCAAATAGAACATTTAGTTTGTGTCACCAAGGCGAACAGATATTGTATTAATGCAAGCTTACATTAATATTTAAACAGCTTGAGCCTAGCTTGGATGTTGTTTGTAAATAAGATGATTTAAATATGTTTTCTAATCATGTATATAAAATTTAGGTAATCAAACTAAAGTCAGGCATATTTAATAAAGGCTAAAAGACTAAATTACTAATAATGCAAAAAATAGTTGGCTGAAGCTGAAGAAAAATAAAAAATTGTTTAAAAAAAGTGCCAGATGAAGATGTTGTTTTCAGAAGTACATCCTGAAATCATCTGTGCCATGTAACATTTTAGTGATGTGGAAAAACATTGTAGAGAACAAATTTTCCACATTACAGTTCAAGAATTATCTGTTGACTGCAATAAAAATAATGTTGATATTCATCCATGACCACTCACAAAAAATGGACTTGTTGGATGAGTTTTTTTTCTCATTGTCTGTAACTTTTGTAATAGAATTTATACTGCTAATTCATGGAGAGTTTTTTTCTTTTTTTTGTTACAAGCCACAAGTGCAAACTCAGATCTAATATGGATTAACTATTTTTCTGTTCCATTTTTAATGTACAGCTGCATCCCTTTTTTGATGCAACTTTTTGCAATGACATTACGACTGCTGCACAAATAGATGTAAGGAAAATGAACATCAGTCAGTTTTGATATTGCATCAGAAAGCTCTTTTTTCCACAAACAAGGGGAACATTGCTCTGTGTCTTCAACACACTACATGGTGTATTTTGAAGGTGCATTTTGCAATTTTTGTAAAAAAAATAAAACAAAAAAAAAACAGTAAAAAATTTTGTATATATAATCATTTTCTAGTTTTTTTTAATGAAATTATGAATGTTCATTGATAAATGCGGCAGCTGTGAAAAGTACAGATACAAATGTAGGAAGCCATACCAATTTTCTTTGCTGCTTCCTTGCCGACCATAATTTTTAAACATCAGTATGTCATCTCTTGTTTTATTAGCAAGTGGGAAATATATTTTAAATACCGTAAGTTTACAAGAAATCAAATTCAGGATAATTGTTCACTTGAATCAAATATGTAGTATTCATTTAGCTTCTGGGTAATATCCCAAAATGCACATGGCATTTAAGAAAGCTTAGCTTTCAGCAATGGTCCGTGACCTTTAAATGAATAGTCGAAAAGTTTATAGGTTTAACTTATTTTCTCTTTTGTTTAGTGTGCCACAATGTGGGCAGTTATTTTACAATGAGCCAATGCTCATGTAAAGTCAGCCTATCCATTCACTATGAACCGCTGTCAGTACTAGGTATAGCCAGAATTTTCATATTATTATTCTCCTATAAAATGGCAGCCTTATCCATGTGTAGGTGATTTGTGCACTTTAAAAGAGGAGAAAGAAGCATTGTATTTCCTACGTTGAGTATTGTGTCTGTAATGTTCACATTACTTCATTCAAGAAAAGAAAACAATTGTGGAATCTATTGAGCAAATGAACGAATGTAAAAAATAAAAATAAACATTTCTATAAAAATACATTTGTGTGTATGCTTTAAAGTCAAAACTTTAACCGAACTTTATGTTTTGTCTATTATTATATGCCGATATGGCTTGAGTTGAAATTTTTTTGGACATTCACAGTTTTAGCACTGGAGGATGCTGAAACACATATCTAGTTGCTCCTGTTTAGATGATCAAATAATTTCTTGTAATTACCAAGTTGTATATATGTAAACTGATGTATGGATGGAAGACAGCCACTTCATAAAATGAAACATAGGTATTATGGCTTCTCAACAAACAGTCCTAATAAGTTATACGTAATTTAACATATTAAAATGAGCAGCATCTTCCAGCAACCAATTAGAAGTCCTCTTCGTTGAATCTGCTTTTGCAAACTAATGATAGCTACAATCTTATTGGTTGCTATAAAGAGCTGCACATCAATGTTAATAGCAGTGTTGTTATTTCATAAGGCCCCAGTGTGATTGATGCATTCCTATGACTGCTGCACCTTGTGTTATTATACTTTGTACTTGACAGCAATGCACCAGTGTTGACCTGTATGTTTTTTTTTTCTACTATTACAATGCACATAATACTTTTTCTGTATTTATATTATTACTTGTATAGTATATAATGTGAACCTTTGGGTATTTGTGAAAGAAAGTCTAAATCTTTGTAACTTTTATATCTGCTTTTGTTTCACCAAAGAAACTTTGTTTTGTTTGCTAGTCTATCGTTTATAGTGTTTTTATTTATCCTAATTTTTTGGAATCCTTTTCTTAATATAAAGTGTAATTATAGTAAAGAAAGAAAAATAAACACTAAAATTTACAAGTGTCTCACGCAGGTATCATGCAGGTTCTAAGGAGGGAGGACATCACAGTGCTTCTGCATTTTTACTGTGCCTCCTGATTTACTGATATCACTGAATGAATTGGCTGCACCTTTCTGAATCACTCATCAATGGTTTCCCATGCTAACTGATGTAAGAAAGTAGTAGTGTAAAATATGTTTTTAGAGTTCAAAAAGTCCTAATTATGTTCTACTGTGTTACCCCTTTTCTCCAGAGCCCAATCTCTTTTAAACTGCAAATTTAATAAAGCTACATTTTGCCAAGCCATACTATACATAGTGCTAATGTAGGAACTGAAAGTTCTCCCTTATATTGCTGAAAATTTACTTTTGTATGTTTGTGATAATTCAGTGCGGTCTCATTACTCTTGGTCCAGGAAAGAAGGAAACCTTAATCCCTACAATAGCTTTATTGGCTTTTTATATGCCTTCACCTCTTAATACCATTGTAACAGCATACACTCCTTGGTACCTTTTGTCTTCACATCTCCAAAGGTGATACAATACAGTAAATATGTAGAAGTACATTGATAAAGTATGATAGATCTCTATGTTGGAACACATCCTTACAGGCAATGGGAATAATGGAAAGTTGAAAAACAATAGAGAAAACTGATTTCCTCTGCCTTAGCTTTAGACTAAAAATGGTGGAGACAGGAGATCATTTCCAATGCAAGTACTACAATACACTCTCTTAAAGTGGGTGATGTGGGTAAGCTTTTTGCATAGCATACTTACTAATTATGGCACACACCTACCAGGAACTACTTCAGGATCCTGTCACTGCAGCATTCCCTGAAGCTGCCATCTTCCTTGCCGACTCTTCCCGGTCCACCAGGATCCTCCTCAACCACTGGGTGACCACTGATTATGTAACAGTTGTGTATGTACAGGACATTGAAGTCTATTCATTATAGTGCTCGGAATAAAGCCAGGCTGTACATTTCATGGCCCATGCACTGTGCAGTGTAAACAAAGGCACTAGTAGCCAGGTAAAAAGTTCTTTGGCAAAATAGACTTTGTCTGATCCTTCTGGCAAAGCCTTCACCTCCTGGTGACTTTTTTTATTTTGAGTTTACAAAAAAGTTTTGATCTTTGCATCGCTTTATCCCAACAGGTCCTTGAGTTTCTGTCCACAATGGATAGGAAGGTTTATTTTTCTGTACTATATCATAAATGAGTAGTTTGTGTTTAAAAAGTCATTCTACTCAATATGTTCTGCTGCCTATTGTGTGTTTGTAGTTTGTGCTAAACACAACAATTTTGTCATTTCTATTTGTTGAACATGGGTCTGCAAAGATTTTTTACTTTGGTTTCATTTATTGGATTATTGCATTGCATTGAATATCAAGTGTTTTCCATGAATATTTAGTTACATATTTGGCTCCAAAGATTCACAGGCCTTACTTAAGCAGACTTTCACAAAATATTTATAAAGGTTTTAGCAAGCTTCGATCAG
Source organism: Pyxicephalus adspersus (assembly GCF_032062135.1). Classification (NCBI taxonomy): domain Eukaryota; kingdom Metazoa; phylum Chordata; class Amphibia; order Anura; family Pyxicephalidae; genus Pyxicephalus; species Pyxicephalus adspersus. The sequence continues at coordinate 74,543,479 of NC_092863.1, read as the reverse complement.
CTTTGTAAAGCTTTAAAAGTACCATGTAATTTCAATTTGGAAATGTTTAACATGTACGGCATATTAATAGATGTGCTGATTTGTACGTGTAACAAGCTACTCATTGATTTTAGCTGGCTTTCAACAAGGTTAAACTAGTGATGATGCCTATGGAAGCCTACTAGAAACTTGTATAAAGCATCAGTCAGCTATCAAATTTGAGCTTAATGATATTTTGAAGTGTTCAACAAAACTTAGTAAAAGATCTTGTGAATTTTCCTCTAAAGAAATATTACAACCCAAAGTAAAAGTCCCAAAGTATCCCAAGCCAGCAGAATGATTATTCAGTGTACCTCAATTATTACCTGTACATTTACAATTTATTCTAGAAGCTTCTATCAATCGCCATCAACTGCTGCATCAAAGCTACATGCTACAACAGAGCAGGTTCTCTGAGCATGGGTGGTGAAGACTTAACCCCATACTATCCTGAAGGCCCTACAAGTCCTTGTTCTCTTCACATCACAGCCAATGAAAATCTTTACTCTTGTTATTGACACTCAGTTCAAAGCCATTTCCATTACTGTCTCCATTTCCATCTCTAAAATCACATAGCAGCTTAGATCATTAGGTAAATAAAGCGGAACTTCATGCAAATATGTAAATATATAAATATAATCTGTTTTAACTGCCAAATGTCCAGCCAATATTTTACACAGCCCTAGCAGACAGTGCAGGCGATCTGACCTCTCTATTGAACTTAACCTCCCTAGCGGTTAATTTCTTTCCGGTTTTATATGTCTAAAAGCGGTACATTGTTTTTCATGAAAATTTATTTTACAGTTAAATAGTATGAGTATAACAAAGTTTGAAACACAAAATCTTGTAAAAACAATGTATTGAAACAATTAAAAAATCTATATATTTAAAAATACACAATATACTCATACTATTATATATACTGTAAAATAAATGTTTTTCAAAACAATTTACTGCTTTTATACATAAAAATCCAATGTATTGCATTCAATACAGTTATTTTGTATTGAATGCAATACAAATTGATTTCGATTTCCCTCCCTGCTCCGCCGGCAACGTACACACACCCCGACGTCACCGGGAACTCCCCAGTGACTCATCGGATACAGAAGCCGGCTGGAGGAAGAAGAAATAAGACAGAGATTGCAGCGATGGATGGGGCAAGACGCGGCAGATCAGGTAAGCGCTCTATTTACTAACCTTCCCATAGGTTTGCATACCTCGAGTGTGACTCGGGCTTACCACATTTAGCAACACAGCAAGGTATGTAATAGGACAAAAACGAAACAAAAAAGGCTGATGTGGTTGTGACTTTCCTCTCTCCTCCTATCAGTGTATTCCTTCTCAGCACATGTGCCGGACACTTGATTGGTCCAAAGTGCTGCCTCTGCTCTCTCCTTTACAGTATACAAGTATAAGTATAATTAATGTCAAATTTCAGGTACTATTCTAGTTGCTAAATAAAAATATTTAATAATGTTATAAAGCAACACATACTTGTATTCATAGTCCGACTGTAAGGACAAATGGAGTCCCAAGTATTTTAGCTGTCACTGTATAGCATAGCTTAAAGTGGAACAAAACTGAAAAAATAAACAAACCTTTACTTCTGCAGATCTCAACTTTCCCAGATTCAGTTCCATGCTGTCCTGTAATCCGCCTTCGTTCCAGTGTAGAGGAACCGTCAGGCACCGCCATCCTCTTTCTTTGTCTTCTGGCTTCTGCATTCGTCACCTGTAGCCTGTGATGTAGCCTGCTGTAAATAGGGAAAAAAGATCTGCATTTTTTTTCCCCATTGAAGAAAAATTTCCTTTTGCACATGCTCAAGATCCGGCATGACAAAAGGAACAGCCAGAAGCCTCCTGGGATGTGTGACATGGGTATCCCAGAAGACTCTGCACCCATTCTGTCTTTAAAAAACTTCTGGTGATAGGTCTGCTTTAAGACTTTAGAAATTGTGGAACTGCTAGGGGGAGTTTTTTTTCTAAAACAGGGAGCTAGTGGTGGGGTTAGTGGGGTAGATGTATGGGTGCTTGGTAGGCAGAAAGTTTTGGGTGACATAGCTTCCATGAAAAATTTGGGGCCGGCCAAGCAACTGGTTTCCAGACTTGATTTGCACTGTAAGTATTATAACAGTATTTTGTACTTCGTATATTTTTCTCCTTTTTTTTTTATTTCACTTTCCTTTTATTTCAACTAAATACAATCTGTGTATATTCTGACACCATACAATTATTTCAACTGATGGAACAATTTCAGTCTTATTTTATTCTCTAATTCTGTTCACTTTCAATTTCTAATCCTATTTAGCCCTCTAAATTGGCTTTTAAAATACACTTTATTCTAAGCCTAAAATGTTACTCATAACAATTAAAGATAAACTTCAGTCAAAAATCTATAAATAGATTAGAAATAGAAGATAGATTTTTTGTATGTATACTTCTGTCTAACCAGTTCTGAGATTTACACATTCCTGCCAGGCAACAAAACCAAGTGGACATTACCACTCTTTGTAGAGGTACAGGCTGTACAATGGCCCTGATTTATTAAAGTTCTCCAAGACTGGAGAGAATACACTTTCATCAGTGAAGCTGGGCGATCCAGCAAACCTGGAATGGATCTGGTCCAAGATTGAAAACATTAGCTAACAAATAGCTTGACTTTTAGGAAATCCATTACAGGTTTGCTGGATTACCCAGCTTCACTGATGAAAGTGTATTCTCTCCAGCCCTAGAGAACTTTATTAAATCAGGGCCAATAGGTCATTGGTTGTCCAGGAATTGGCTGTGGCCCGAATACTGCATACGTGTAGTTTGTAATCACCATGTGCATTGGTTAATTGGCTTCCCTGAAATGGCCACTATGGTAGCTTATTTTATCTTCCCTGAAAGACAATTAGTGACATAACTATGACCTTTGTAAAGTTCTGCATATTATATTTGTGTTATATAAATACATAATGATAGTATATTGGAGTCTTGTCTTCATGCCACCCTCCTGATTGTAAAATAAAGTAAATACATTGTGATGAGCATCATTATGCTCTTTGTGATCAGCATGTTCTTCATCAGTGTATTTGCATGCAACACAGCTGATCGACTTATAGCTTGTCCCTCCCTCTCTAACTTTAACCTGATCATTCTAAAGCAGCACCCTAAACCTAAAGCAAACCTAAGTCAAACATTGACATCATGCACTCCATGACCTTTTTTGTTCCCTAACAATGTATTGGAAAGCATTGGGACGAGCAGCTTTCTCTATGTAGATCTCACCTGGTGATGAATAGCAAAAAATAAAGCTGCCCCTTTACTTAACTGAGGAAAAATGCAGAGATATTTTAAGACTTTATTCACAGAAAATGACACAGACTTTGATAAACATTGTAACCCCTAAAAAAGAATTAAACTCTAAAGATAAAGTGTATATCAAGAAATCAACTTAATGTAGTAATTTAGTAATTGTGGACAGCTATATCACAGAACTGAAAATGCTAACAGCAAGCTATAAGTTTAGTGATATCAGTGACTCTCTCATGGGAGACAGAATAGCGTGTGGAATACAAGATTCTTATCTTAGTGAGAGACTATTAGGAGAGGAAGATCTTTGTCAAGTGAAATGTATTTAGATATGCAGAGCCTCTCAACTGACAATAAACAGTATACAGTAGAAGGTTCAATATGCAGTATCTGTTAAAGGGCATATAAAACAAAAGTTTTCTGCAACTTCAACTCATTGAAAATATTGTGGGAAAATGTACGTAAGAGTCAGGCAGAAATACCCAGCATATGATGCAGAAGATCTATTGTGACTATAATTGTCAATAAAGTAAAGAAACGTGAAGTTCCTAATGATTCAACGCAGCTTTTTGCAGCCTTCTTGCTGAACAAAACACTATTCAGGTTTTGGCTGGATTGCAGATCAAGCTGTAATGCTACTCCCTACACTATCATTAATAAACAAGTAGAGATTCAGCTTACAACTCAGATTTTCATGATGTACACTCTGGAACCTATAGATACATGTAAACTTAAGTTAAAAATCCTTGCAATAAAAACAAAGAAAGATAAAAAATGACAGGCTTGTGTTTATTGAGATAAATGATGATGATCATCATATTCCACTTCTGGGAGTTAGAGCAGATCAGGCTATGGACGTGATAGGAGTGCAGGCACACAACATTCTGTCTTTTATGATTGTCTTACAAATACCTAAAACTTTAGAACAAAAGACAGCAGGCAATTTAGATTGATAGACCTTACAGTACAAGCACTTTATGCACACCTCTTTGAGGGTGATGGGTATCTGGAAGGCACATACAAACTTGAAATTGATTAAACAATAGAGCCCACCAGATTACCAACCAGAAAAATACATGTTTTCTAATACAGCCACTAAAAGATGAACTAAAGGATCTACAGAGCAGAGATTTTATAGCATCAGTACTAAAGAACAGACTGGGTAATAAGTCTACTGATGGTAAAGAAAATCAGGTAAATAGGGAATATGCATGTACCCCATAACACCGAATAAAGTCCTGAAACATTACTCCATGCCTACATTTGAAGGCATTTTTGTCAGATTAGTCAAAAGCTAGAATTTTTTCAGTGTGTGATATAAAAGATTTTGGCAGGTGAAACTAGATGAGTAGTCAAGTTTCTTGACCATGTTCTCAACTCGTTTTGGACCTTAATATGCCTATGGGAGCATTTCTTGCTCCAGAAGTTTTTCAACAGTAGATAAATCAATAGAATATCGGAGGAATATCTGGCATAAAAGCAATAGCAGATGATATACTAATAGTTGAGGAAGGTGAAGACATGGAATCTGCAGCAAAAAATCAATTTATCCAATTCTTGGACAGATATAGAGAGCAAATCAAACTAAATTTGCATAAATACCAATTAAATATAACAGATATCATACATTGACCATCTTTTATTATTAAATAGTTTGAAAGTAGATCCAGAGCCTTGGAGTCGTATTAATGAAAGAAAAACAGCCCATTGCTAGCCTAACAGACTTTGAGGGGAGGGATACGCTCAGACTGAGAAAGAATAGTCCACCTATTTGGACTATTGTACCACTTTGGACAACACCTCTGTGCATTCAGATCATAATCCTTTGCTGAGTGTTACAAAAAAGCCACTGGTTAAACGTGGATCATATTTCTTATGAAACAGATAAATGACTTTGGCATCAGCTCATGTCCAGGGAAATATTTACTTATTGTAGATGCTCTGAGCAGAGCTTGCTTACTGCAAGAGAAGGAGAAAGAGTCATTGAGAATATTCACACTGAAGGAAATACAGAGCTTATGAAGTGTCATTACAGGAATACTAGAATTGCTGCTTTAGAGATTGCATTCTACCCACACTGGTGTGAAAAGACATTTACACCAAGAATGTGAATGTGCCTATTCGACTGGAAAGAATACCCAAATAAACTGAAAAGCAAAATGTGAAATATATGCATCATAATGTGGCGAACAACAAAAAGAAACATTGCAATTCAATGCAATTCCATATAGACCTTGTTTTTTATTAGAATTTTTTTAGCTGGGATGACAGAGAGTTTTAGCTGTGTGTTAGCTGTGGACTACTTTACAAACTTTTGGGAAATGGACTATCTACAAGACACAATGTCAAAAACAGTCTTTAAAAAATCTCAAAGCCCTTTTTGTTAACATATCTAAGGAATTTTATTATCTGATAATGCTGCTCAGTTCACTTTAAGTAGGTTTAAACAATTCTGTAAGATGTGGGATTTTTAACACCAGACCCCATCAGCAGGATATCCTCAAAGCAATGATAAAGCAGAATTAGCTGTAAAAATAACGAGAGACTGATGCAAAACATAAACAATATTTATCTAAATTTGGTAAATTGTAGAGATAAGCCCAGCCAAGGCCTGGAGAGTAGCCCAGCACAAAGACTAATGAGCAGGCTGTTATGATCCCCCTTCTGGCAAGTAACCCAGGATCATCCTAGGCCCAGATTCTAAGCTGCACCTGATTTTCGCCAGAGCACTCCACAATGGGTGACCGGCCAGTAATCCGGGTGACTGCCAAGGTCTTCTCTGCTAGGTGCCTCCTGGTTGTGGCCGCCCCAGGTCACTCCACCAAAGGGGAGATCAGTGGTGGTAGGCTTCTGGAAGGAGACAGCCGGAGACTCAGGCGGTTACGAGGTGCTGGCTGGTGGCAAGGTGGTGTTGATAACCAGGACAAGAGGGAAGGTGGCAAGCAAGGTTGAGTTGGCAACCAGGCAAGAGGTCACATATCTAGTAAGCAAGGTACAGGATAGATGTGTGCCAGGGAGAGCTCCAAATGCTAAGGAGATGGAGCCACCATGACTATGAAATAGTCTCAGCCCAGGAGATTCTGCTCCTCGTGCTGTCACAGTGTGTGCTTGACCTCCCACAGTCATGCAAGACCAAAAAGTGCAGCTGCGTGCTGTGTAAGGCAGTGATAGAAAGCAAGCGCCAAGCATGACGACTTAGTGGGGCACACAGGTAGATGCCCCGGTGTCACACATTTAGTGTGACACAGGTACACCAGAACTCTATTACTTACACCATATACAAATATATTCAAATGTAAAAACCAAAGCAGATCTAAAATGGCACAGACAAAAGACAGAAGAATCAACAATAGTAAACAATAGCAAAAGGCAACCGGAATTGTAAAATTGGACAGTGATCCTATAAGTGGTAACAAAGGAAGCTGGGAAGAAATTAGAGACATTTAACAAAGACTGATGAAGAAGTAAGGGTGAGGCCAAGTGAATAAGATTTTGTTCCCTACAGGTAGCAAGCAAAATACAAGCTCAGCAAGTACCATATTGAAGTGAAGAAACCTCATATGGTACGCAAGCAGGCAGAACAATCAAAAAAACAGGTCATCAGAAAGGTAAACCTTTACAGTTAAAATCACTAAAGTTACTTTAACATATTTTCCATTTACCATTCGTATTGTCACTTTGTTTTGTATAAAAGAGAAAGGATGTGTCACTATGTTATAATGTAATTCTTCCACTAGGTTTCTCACTACTGTAACACCTTGATTGTTTGTTGGAAAGCTTGTTGGTTCCTTGTTCTTTGTGATGTACTAGCCATGCAAATTATGCAGATATTCCTTGAAACATTTAATTCCTTTACATAAAAGTAACTATGTAAACACCTGACTCGGTTCTATCCAAAAACAAAATAAAAAAGCATTAGCTTAAGTTCTCACTTGTCCATTATTGAATCATCTTTTGCCCAAGGCCAGATTTATACCCCTAGGCCTGGAGCTTGTTTTCCAAGCCAGCAAAAAGGGTACAACACGAAACGTATTATACAGTGCTTGTCTGACAAATACTACTACCTGCTCACCATTTCTGAACCAAAAAACAGAAACCACAAATACCATACAATGCATCATGTCAGTTACCTGGGCACCCTAGCCCACAGCCATGAGAAATCTGGCCCTGATCTTACCGGAATATATGTCAAAAATGTGTCCAGTTACTAGAAAACAAAACAATAATAATATTACAAGTAATATAATGTAAAATATATTAAAAAATTATATATAAAAAATTATTTAAAATAACAAAGATAGGATACCAGTGTTTCCATTATTACTATTACATTGTTTAATTCTGAATTTTACATTCACCAGGACATTTTTAGTTTATTTAGGAGCAAATAGGACTCAATCCATATAAACTCTAAATTTGTCTGGGGAATGCTCACTTGTTTAATATAATGTATATTGTTGCAGGGTCATCTCTCAACAAGCTCTACTTGATTGTGCAGACTTGAGTAGACAAAGAAGATGTTGAGGTTGTTTCCAAATTAATTAAGATTCTTTCATGCATGGAGAATACAAAAGCAACAGAATGTTATCTCAGGTTAGTCTAACAAAATGGCGTCCCTATTTTTATAGACAAAAACTTGGGAGATACAGAAGGGTAACATTTAAAGCGTACCTTAATTTAGAATTTTCACTTTACATAAAAGGGTACACAACCCTTATACATAAGGGGAAAATGTTATTCATTTTTTATTTTTTTAAATGCAACACCCTTTTTTTTTTAAAAAAAGGGTGCAGCACCTCTCCTTTCAGTCTTAAATGCCTTGATCATCAAAACTGAATAAAAGTGCAAAGCCTCTCAGCATATCTTCGTCACACATTCCAGGAAGCTCTGCGTGCTCCTGAGATCTCAGACATGCGCAAAAGGGGCATTTTTTTCTATTAGGGGAAAGAGATGCTGATTTCACATAAGCGCAGTGAGATGGGCTCTTTGTTTTTCCCCTTCCCAATGGCTACATTACCTGTGCAGTGTGAGATCAGGTGAAGAGCAGTCAGAAGAAGAAGACTGAAGAGAAGAATGAAGATGGAGAAATGAAGAAAAAAATCATCCAATCTCAGAACTAACAGAGAAAATATCCAGTGAGAGGCATTTTTCTGGACTAAAATACCTTGTTAATACCAGAATGACCAGACTGGTTCAAGTTTATAGAAAGGCAACAGTAACTAAATAATCATTTGCTACAACAGAAGTATGCAGAAAAGTCTCTCTGAATGCACAACATGTTGAACCTTGAAGCAGATGGGTTGTAGCTGCAGAAATCCACACTGAGTGCCATTCCTGTCAATAAAGAACAGGCACCTGATGATACAATTTGCACAGGCTTACAAAACTGGACAAAAGAAAACTGGAAAAATGTCTGGTCTGATTGGTCTGAATTTCTGCTTCAGATAGTAGGGTCAGAATTTAGCATAAACAATGTTTAGGCATGGATCCATCAATCCATGTATCAAAAGTTCAGGCTGCTGGAGTAATGGTATGGGGGCACACATTGGGACCCTTTGTTCCAATTGAGCATATCTTTAAATGTAAAAGCCTACCTTTTTTTGTTGCTGACCATGTTTATCCCTTTATTACTGAAGTGTACCCATTGTTTGATGGTTTCTACCAGCAGGATAAAGCACCATGCCACATAGTTCAAATCATCTCAAACTGGTCTCCTAAAAATGACGTTCACTGCATTTTAATTGCCTCCATGGTCTCCAGAGCTCAATCTAATAGATAACAATATAGTGTCAATAGCCAAGAACCAAAATGGAACCATGAAGAATTACAGCTGTTCTGAAGCAAAAGAAGGACAAACCAGGTACTAGGAAGGTGTATCTAATAAAGTGTTGATGAATGTATATACACATAGTACACATATTATAATATCATACATTAGTAGAACATTTAAAGAAAAAACTTTTTTATTTCCCTCATGATTTTGAACAGTGTAAAAACATTTTAAAATACAGTATAGTATGAGAAATTGACATATAATATTTGTGACTAGATATCTATATATAAAGCATAAATAACACAATAAATTCAAATGCCATTGTAATGACTGTTTGGTAGTGGAGGCAATTTGGAAAAATCTACAAAATACATGTCTATCTGAATTACAGAAGTACAATGACAAGTAAATTAGATTTTAAATATTATAAGCAAATTAAAGCTATTTATTATAAGTGGAGTACAAGCAAAATGTATTATACTGACACATCATGAAATTCTATGCAACAACAAATATTGAAATTATGTAAAAATACCTACTTACTCTATGGCACGGGTCCCCAACCTGTGGTCCATGGCTCTGGCCTGTGAACCCCCCATTGGGTTCAGGAGAAGGACCGTGCTTGGGGGGACACACTGGCCAGAGCCGTGGACCATGAGTCCCATATGAATTGCAGGCTCAGGGCAGAGGGCAGGTTGTTTCTCTGGACAATACCTACCCACTCTCCCATCACAGGCCCAGACTCAGAGTGGGCAGGTTCTGGCATCATGACATTTTTTCCCCTTTGAGTGACACACGGCTCCCCACGCATGCGTGGTCCGGAGTCCCCAAATTTAGTGGTCTGTGACGTTCAAAAGGTTGGGGACCACTGCTCTATGGCACTATGGTCTACTAGGAACATTTCCCTACATAAAAAGAGCCTTTCACTCATCTCTGTTTTCTTCTTGTCAGCACCATATCTTCACACCAATAAACTTCAGGTCAGCTTCCACGTCGTTCAATCAGCTCATGAGACCTTTCATTCTCCATCCACCTCCTTCTTCCATCCATTGAACATGTTTCTACTATCTCAATGATCAATAAAAAGTTTTAACTACATTTATCCTCATTTCACACAATCCATTTACACTTTTCATGTGGTTTTGTGAATTTGAGGCATTGCTGCTTCACTCCTGAAAATAAATGGCTCGGAAAGGAAACAGAAGAAATGGCCTTAAAGGTCGCTGCTCTGAACTAGTCTGACTTGCCTGCTATATGTGGTCATAACCCTTATTTCATCTCTTTAACCAAATTATTACAGTATGAACATTTTGGATCTCTAAACACAATGAATAGTTTGTACAATCTAAAAAAAATCAGGAAAGAAAATACATTATTAGTTCTCATATTTCTAAGTTTTATAATACCATTTACTTGCTATCGACTGTTACCATGGTAACGTGTCTAATTGCTCTACCCGTGACATGAACTTAAGGTTTCTTGCTTGTCAGCAGGAAGGAAAAACATGTTTTCCTCTGCAATACAATTTAAAGAGCCAAGCTGATCAATATGAAAAGGTGTTTAGGGATATTTGTATTTTAGTGACCCCAATTCACATGATTGCTTGAGATAATTTAATTAAGTAGCCAAGGGCACCACAATTTTATTCTGCGGTGGAAATTGATATGTTTGGTAACTTCCAGAGAGAAGTGTGAAGAGAGGCCAGATCTACATACTAAAGCACCATGCTGTGCATTTGTTCTTTGCATCTTATAGCTCTGCGTGTATTTTCCAAGAATTTGTACTGTTTTTTAAAAAACCTGTAAAAATTTCCAACACAGAAAAAGGTGGGACTGTGCACAAATTGGGATTATAGAAATGAGGGCCACTAAAATGAGCGGATCGGGAAAAACAAATTGACCTTTATAAGTGGAAATCTATTGCTACCTCTGCAATCCTAGGCTAGTAGATCTTGCTCCATCCTGGGCAGGCGGCATTGTTGTCTTCTTCCGTCTTCTTTGGGCTGCTTCTTCTTCCCGATCACAGGTGCAAGATTGGGTGACATGCATTCCTGAAAATGTAATAAAATGTGCTGATCTCACTGCGCATGGGTGGGGTCATCACTTCTGTTTAACATTCAAGAAAAGCCCAAAGCCTCCTGGGATATATGATGAACCGTATTTTTTGCAGTATAAGACACACTTTTTCTTCCTCAAAACTGGGGGGGAAAAGTTAGTGCGTCCTATACAACAAAGGTGTGATAAAATAATTAAAATAATATACTCACCCGATACCCGATCCTGCATGTGTCTCTGGCTGCAGCAGCGTCTGTCTCCTCTTCTCTCTGGCAGCAGCACGTGTCTTCTCCTGTCTGTAAAGCAGAGCGAAAGAAGCCGGCACAGCGCCACCTGCTGTTCCCTGTCCTAACTGCCGTACAGTGGAAAAAAAGCACAGAGTGATCAGAAGGAGAATTTGAATGACAGAATGATCAGAAAGGAATTTTGAATGACACAGAGTGATCAGAAAGGGAATTTGAAAGGCATAGAGTGATCAGAAAGGGAATTTGAATGGCACATGAGTGATCAGAAGGGGAATACCGGTATGAATGGCACATGAGTGATCAGAAGGGGAATAATCTTTCAGAATCTTTTTTTTCTAGATTTTCCTCCTTTAAAATTGGGTGCGTCTTATATTCCGGAGCGTCTTATAGGGCGAAAAATACGGTATGTATTTCAGGAGGCTGAGGGTTTCCCATTCAGCCATTACTGCCCCCTTCAAATGAAAAAAAAATGAAAAAAAAACAATTTTTATATTTTTTATTATAAAAAGGGATAGCTACCACTTGATAGGTCTGCTTTAAATTATACATTACACTAAAATACATTTTTGCACTCAAATCTGAAAATCAGAACTAATTCCTAATCAGAACTCAACTCCTACTTAAAAAACTCTAGTCAGGCAAGTCCTTTACTGCATCCTTGGCCATTCTGATTGGCTGGATTATGATGACAGAACTTCCAGGTATGCACATGTGAGTTCATTCATCCCTGGCAGCCCCTAGCTTGGTACACTGAGCTCAGTCAGGCAGGCAAGTATGATTTATTGCAGAAAACACATCACCTGCAATACATAACTGCCTGAAAAGTGAAAGTATAGTTCTGCTTTAAATACAAAAATATCAGTGTATATTAATAATATCCAGTATTAATATAGCGCCAACATATTACACAGCGCTTTACAAAGTCCATAGTGATGTCACTACCCGTCCCTCACAGGAGCAACATTGGGGGGACTGGAAATAATTTTTGTCTTGCTATTGATGTGGTTTATTTGAAACAAAATGCACAATGCACAATAGTCATTCTTTTTTTTAATTAAATACCATTTGTGTGCATCTTGTAAATATTTCAAATAGGCAAACAAGAAGAAATTTTCACAATTCTCCTCTGTTTGGAAATACCTGATGCTCTTGTATTGTAGATAGAATGTAAGCAATTGTGGCAACTTTCATTTAAAGCAGCTGATTCATTATAGGTTTCAATGAATTCCCATTAAAAAAACACACAAACACAGCACAACATACCTTATGATCTTCAAAAATTCCTTATGATCAGGTGTAGCTATAGCCTAATTGTTTTGCTGGTGTTGTAATGGTTCTGTGGGTTTAAGTGGGGGAGTTAGTCCCTTAATTTCAATGTAACAATAAAAGAAATACCATAGAAATACTTTCTCACAATATAAATATGGTAAAATTATACAAATTGCAATATACACAGCATAATACTAAAACAGATTGTAGCCACCTTGGGTGCACCAAAGGGAATGGCAAATGGTGTGGTGTGCTTGACTACATCATACTAAAAAGTCAGTGCATTCAAAATGGTCATGGTAAATGTAACATATTAACCTGTTTGAGTGCATATGCCACAGTCTTCTGACCAAACAATCAAAAATCAGAATCCCAAAGACACAGATAAACCTCAGCACAAAGGATCATTGTTAAAAAAAAAATAAACTCTTTCACTATATAATTTTTTTTTTAATACAGAATAAAGACTGAATTGTTACATCTTTTTTTGGCATACATAAAAGTAGTTTCGGACCACTAAGCAATTAGCAGTTGTTGAAATAATTATCACTATCATGAGTATGTAAGACAAAGCCTATTGAGTGAAGTGGTTGGAGTATGTACCATAAAACATAGAATGAATTTTTGGGTGGCTTTAGGATATGCATTGTACAAAATAGTTTGTAGAGAATTCCCCCTTTACATTGGTATCAATGTGTTGTGCCTATTATATTGATGCCACCAGTAAATTTCTCCAACATAATGATGTTAGCAAATGTTATGCCTCATTAAGCTAAAAATGGTTAAAAGAACATTTGTCAATTCACTTATACAATACACAACCCTTCAAACTTTTCTGACCCCTTATCAGTTGGTAAAAATTTGCTCAAGTAAAATTGCACAGGCATGTCAATGTGAGGAAATATATGCCTCAGCATTACAGGGAAGAAATTTTGCCCCAGCATCAGTGATCAGAAAAGAAAACAGTGATCCACTGTTAGTGCAAAGAAAAATTTGCTCCAATGTTTGCGTCCTTTAAAAATGCCTTTTGTCAGTGATTAGAAAAAAGATGACCTGGGAGTGGCAAAAATCATAAGGGCAGAATCTTGCCCTACTACATTTGTGTGTAGTATTTTGTGACTTCCGAAAAAATCAAATGTCAATTAGAACATTGCTTAGATTAATCTTTTGTGAGCAAAATTTGCAGCAGATCTACTAGTGTGTACAATGCTTTGCTCTCATATAGAACAATACCAACGTCTGTGAGCAATGGCAACTCTTTTGTTTGTTTTAAATGAGGCAATTTTCCATAATGCAATAAAACACTGTTTATCTTCTTTGCTGATATTATAAAGAGACTTTGGTACAGTGCGAAGATATGGAAATGTAAGTAATTTTGGACACTTACAGCAATACTGTTTGCTATTTAACAAAATAATCTTTTGAATTTAAGTAATAGTTTTAGAAAGTTTCAAAGTTTTATTTATTGCATATCCACATAATCCCCTATATGACATGTATGGAGTACAGGATTGTTCCTGCAGCAACCAATTGGAACCATCTGGTTCTATTAATTGTTTACTAATTAGTTGCTATGCATTACCGCAATTTTTTTTTTTGAGCAAACTTGTAACCTTTTGTTTTACTCACAAGTAAATGTTCTGCTTCTTGCTAAATCTTTAGTGCAGTCTTCATACAGAATTTCCTGGAAAAGTTTGAAATCCTTTCTTTAAATTGAACAACTGCAGGCATTTTCAAGAATTATTATAAAAACATAAAACTGTCAGATGAGTGCTTCATTTATTTTAACTGTCTGCAAAAAGTCTGACACATTGGCACAGAACAATTTCAGGTACATAACTATCTCTGAAGTGCAGGAAAAATCTTCAATCTCAGATTACAGGGTCTTTGGTTAGAAGGTCTACATTAACGTGGAACCAATTAAATGTTCTAAAAAACCCAGCAGAATGTGCTTTCTGTTCCTTCATTTGAAAAGAAACATCTTCTTTAGAAAAACAAGGAAAACTGATTTTTTTAGTTTTGAAAATGCACAAAGTTATATGTGCCAGATTTAACAAACCTGACAGATCTCAAAAAGGGGAGATGTGTTTGATAATACCTGTGGGCTTTTGAGAGGTGGGCAGTAATTACACATATGTACTCAGTGGCCACCTTGCTAGGATCTGGTTGGGCCTTCTGTTACCTCCACAACTGCCGTGGCATAAATGCAAGATGCTGGAATTCATGAGGAATTCTGGTTCATATTTAAACCATCAAATCTCACATCTTCCATTCCACCAAATTGTAAAGATGTTCTATTGGATTTAGATCTGCTGATTCTGGAGGCCATTTGAGTACAGGGAACTCATTGCTCAAGAAGCCAGTTGGAAATGGTCTGAGGGTTGTAACATGGCACATTATTCAGCTGAAGGTGAGTATACTGTGGTCATAAACATAATAAATAATGTAGGCTGTGGGATTTTATACAAAGTATGCCAAGAAATCCTCCACTCCATTACACCACCACCAGCCTGAACCGTTGATAGGCAGATTGTATCCATACTTTTATGTTGTTGATGACAAATACTGACTCTACTAGAAGGTAGAAATCCAGTCTTAACAAAATAGGCCAATTTGGCCAAAGTTTTTCCAAACTTCTGTCCAATTTTGAAGAGTCAGTGCAAATTGTAGCCTCGGGTGCCTGTTCTTAGCTGAGTGGCATATGGTGTGGTCTCTTACTACTGTAGACCATTTGCTTCAAGTTTGTTGTGTTTAGAGATGCTTTTATGCTTACATTGGTGTAATGAATGGTTATTTGAGATACTTTTGCCATTCTATCTGTTCAAATCTGTCTGGCAATTCTCCTCTGACCTTTGGCATCAACAAGGTATTTTCACCCGGGGAACTACCACTAGCTGGATATTTTCATTCCCAGGCCATTCTCTGTGAACTCAAGAGATGGTTATGTGTGAAAATCCCAACAGATCAACAGTTTCTGAAATACCCAGACCTAATTCAACTTTCATTTTTGTTCTGATGCTTGGTTTGAACTTGTTCTGAAGCAGGTTGTCCTGACAATATCTAAATTACATAATGTATTGGATCATTTCCATATGATTGGCTGATTAGATGTTTGCATTAACAAGCAGTTGAAAATGTTTAGTGGCTGCTTAGTGCATGTAGAGTGATCCAGGTTGGTGTCATACAATGTGGCAAAACAAGTATAACAGTGGCAGTCCTGTAAACTTCACCTTTAATTACAGTAAGATAAGCTTCAATACCTAAAACATTTATAAGATTCCTAACCTAATCTTTAAAGTTAATCCCCTGACTCTCAAAAGATTATTCATTGATATTATACCAAATCCTCACTTTTGTGTAATGTCCCTGTTAAAAAGATAATAGGCAAGGCAATAATAAAAGATAGTAAGATGATTACCTCTCTGTAGGTTCTGCCTCCCTAGTTTTAAAGCTTGCCTTAGATTTTAGTGATGTGGTGTACATATATGATACTTTTTCTCTCTGGATTTTATTCTCTATATTTTACTTTGGAAAATTTGTTAAGAACCATTTTTAATGGCAATTGAATTGTTTCTATATTGACTTGTTCATATAAAATATGAAATCACAATCTCCACAACTAAAATAATAAAATTGGCTGTAAATGATGGTATCGTGCATGTATAGCCTTCTGTTTCTATACATTATAGTCAAAATGTGATAAATCATCAATCCTATGAAAATGACATTCGATTCTATCACAATGAAGTGTAGTCTAGAAAATATATTGGTTGGAAACAGACAGTAGTTTCATTCATTAGGCTTTAATTAGCTCGTCAATGCATTTTGCATTAAAAAGCTTCTTTGGGATGCACAGCGGTGGTCAAAGTAATCTACAGATCTATAATCAATAACATAGTCATTAACAACATGTTGTTATTTTACATGCTAGTCTATTCTAATACACAAATGAATCATACACATGACTTACTACTAGCACCGCTGTGTTAGCCTAATGCTACGCTTGGTAACATTCATGTGAACGAGTGTTCTGCAGTACCATATATGTGTAAATGGGCCCTTGGGCTGGGGTCACATCTATGTGGCCATAAAAGTGATGATGTGCTGTGTGTTGTCATGTGTGTGTGTATGTGTGTGTGTGTGGGGGGGCGGGGGGTCCAGGCAGGCCATTTATTTGGTTGGCCGCATCGCACAGATGTGACCCCAGCCTTAAACTTTAATTTCTCTTTTAAGGAGCGTGGTTGTAGATCTTGTCATCAATCTGTGCAATGACAAATAGAATGGCAATGAAATTTTGAAAAAACCATTGTGGGCATCTTGAATTTATTAGCTTGTGATCCTTCAGTCATATAAATATGTTTAAATGCCAATGGACTGTTGCTCAGCAGCCTTGAAAGAGCTCAGCTTTTATAACTGTGTGATGCCGCTGAAATGAAATAAAATATTGTTTTGTTCTCCATTACTAAACACTTGGATGCCCAGCGCCCGAGGACAAAATGTACTTAATATGTCACACATTTACAGTGTTTTATCTGCTGAGGTGAAGAAAAGTAGATAAGAAATTTTTATGTTGTAATAAAAGAAAGTAGTAAAATTTTATGAAAATCAGATATTCAGAATTTATAATCAGGTAAAATTAGCAATGGGATTATTAGTTTAGAATAGAAATTGACAAAAGCTTATATCCACTTATTGAAAAATTCATTACACACAAGTAGATGGCTGTGAGAAAAATATGTTAGGAAAAATTATATAACAGTTTGATTTGTTGTGTGATAACTGATAACCCATACTGCTTTTCTTTGCACATTAGTAGCTGACATCGAGTTGGCATGTTTCCCAATAAGCATACATAAGGTGATGGGTACACTGCCATCTTTCCAACAGGGAATCAGCAAAAATACATTTTTAATAGAGAAGTAAGGCTTAAAAGTTTCTGAGAATGTTTTATTGCTGTTCATGTTTTGTGGCAATTGCACCTATCACCCCTTGTACAGGAACCACAAGGATATGAAGAACTTGAATTTATGAGTGGGTCCTTTAATTCACTTTTTCTGGAGGGCCCCAGTTCTCAGTTGATAATAATACAAACTGTACCAGCTGCCAGTCACATATTTCACCAGCTCAGTGCATTTCTAAAACCTTTACCATTATACTTAACCCCAACCATGGGGCCTTAACCGTTTGTTGACCCCCAAACATAATTTATACCAGTTTTCATTGATTCACAAGGTCATAAAGAAACAGACATTCACTGGTTTCTTTTTTTTTGGCCTGCCAGTGCTAAAGAGGTAAATATACATGTAACATAAATGTTCAAAGGAAGACAAAATCCAACCCAACCAAGCTTGCTATCAACGACATGTCCAACAAGCTGGGTGGTAGGGAGTTTCACCTTCCATAGCCTCATTTGAAATGGCACCTGCTTTCTCTGTACCTTTAGTACCTTTATGCTCCTCTGCCCCACTCACTCTTCTTTTACTAAATCCACCTTACATCACACTGGCCCCTTTTATAGCCCATTCCAGTTTATTCACGCTTTGCCTATTCTGTTCTTGGCTCAGAAAATGCTATCAGAAGACATCTAGGGAGGGGGCTACCTGAATCAAGTAATGTTTAGGTTCGGTCAGTATCTCCTTCCATCTGGATCAAGACGCTGGTTCACTTAAATACTGTTATCTGTACAATGTTCACTAATGTCTGACACAAATCAGCTCTTGATATAACCTCTAGTGACTTGGTAGAATGGTACAATGGTGCAGTCCATGTACTAAGGCAGAGGAGAATGAGGAATTGCTTCCTCCAACCTGTAGCAGAATAATCATCTCAGAGTAGGCAAAGACACCTAAAACCAAAAGATGGGCTTTTTTGTTACAAAGCAACAAGAATTTATATCAGTAACTGTGTATCATTATATATTTATTTCTGATATTACAATTATTTTGTTAGACTTGTGCTTGGATAGGGTCAATATATTGAAATACTGGAGTCATTACCACTAGTTTTTTTTTAAAAAAAAGTCCACCTTCCATCCACTTATACTCTCTATGGTTCCCTGTTGACTATACTCTTGTGATGTACATTTGGGTATGGGGTGACATGTATGTTGGATGCAGTGCTGGGGCCCGAAAAGCCTGTCCCAAACACTGTCACCAGAGGAGAAAGATTTAGGATCTGGCATGAAGAGTACATTCATTTTCGGAGGTCTACACAGCCACCTAAAAAGAGGGATAACCGAGGAGGAATGATGAAGAGATGCATGCAGCTCTCTGGAAGAGGGACAATCCCTCCAAATAATGGACAGTGGTGAGATATGTTTAAGAAATTCATCTATCAATTTGAATAAACTAAAATGGCTTGAAAAGTCTTTAGGCAGGTAACAAATAAAAATGGCACCGTGGTCCACACCATTCCAACGAGAGTGAACCCTTTCTCATGAGATGTCAGATTTCAAACCCATAATGTGTGTATGCTAAGCAAAACTCATTTCTGGCCACTTGTTATCGGATTCTGTATATTATTTATGCTTGCTGCCCATAAAAGAAAGGGCAAATACATTTCCTTGCATTACTTAACACGAGATCCGTGATTTTTTATGTCTTTCTGGTTTTTATATCACTTTTTCAGCTTCTTCTAAAGAGACCTAAAGTTGCAATATCCAACCATCCTTATTTACATATTTCATCAGAGATGTGTAAAGTGAGCTCAGAACTGATTGATATGTAATTGCTGTAGCTGTCTCTATGCTGCATTGTAGAAGAAGCACGATGGAATACATAAAGGAGTGTATGGAGCTCTGATTTATGAGATTACAATGTCTGCTGCCTGCCATGCTTTACCGCTGCATGATAATGATAACAAAATGTCTGCGCTACAACCAAGTCTGGGCCTCTCTCGTCTCTTCTTTCTTCATTTGTCTTAACTCTGCATTGAAAATAAACACAACTAACTTCAAAGAAAGCATTACAATAATGGCTGCATAATGATAAAGATAAAAAAAAATGAGATAGGTTTCTGCTACAATGCAGAGGGAATTTGTCAGGCAAAAAGCAGCTGTTTTGCTAGGTAAAGTATATTTCAAGCTAAAACAATTTTGGATAGAGAATTAAATATTTGAAATCCATATAAGTTTATTTTGCCATACAGAAGTTTTCCTTCACTTTCTGTCATGTAGACAAAACTGGAAATAAGACGAAATCTCCCTAATGCTTCGACAGCGGCCATCAGTAAGGATGTCCTTGTCTTACTTTCTGCACATACACCATAGCTCAGCAATGATGAGTAAAGAATTGCTGCTTTTATGAAATATTTTAAGTGCCCATTCACATTCCTTTATAGAAATTATTATTTTTATTATTATTAATAAACAGTATTTATAAATTGCCAACATATTACACAGCGCTGTACAATAAATAGGGGTTGTAAATGAGGACAGACACAGACATTGACACCGGGGGAGGAGACCCTGTCAAGAAGAGCTTACAATCTGTGTTCCAGTTTAGCTATCAGCCAGCAATATTCCTATTGTGAATAGTCAAGGTAAGTATCTGCAACTGGGGGCTAATGTTGGCCTGATATGTGTGAACACACCGAGAACTGCACACCTGGGACCTAACACAAGATCCTCAATCACAATGTTGGGGTCACAGTTGGGGAGCCTCTCCATCATAACTAAAGCTAGATTTGTATTGTGGTGTATTAGAAAAGCAGATGAGATAAATGCATGGTCATGGGTAGTACTGTGAGCGATAATGAAGACTTGTTTGTTACATGATTTGTTATATATATATATAAATCTAGACTCACTGTAGTTTTATATATTAACATGACAACTCATATAGTAGGAAATCCTTCAACTAGAACAGACTGAGGCTCCAAAAAAAAAAAAAACACTGCTACAGCTACATTACTGAACTTTGCAAAGATTGTCATAATACAGGATAAAACATTTTTTGCATGCAAAATTAGTGTTTTTATTTATTTATATTACCACCAAACTGCTTTAATGTTGCTTTTATGAGAAAATATACAAGTACATAAAATGGAATGGAATTCCAAAAAATATAGAAAATCACATTTTTATCACCTTAGCTCATTCTTGCTGGAAATGGCTTTTCAGGTCTAATAGCTACCGTTTCATACCTAAGCCATCTGACCAGCAGAATTATGCCAACATAAAAATCTACCTGGTAAATTAATAGCAATGGCAACAAGTCTGGCTGCAGGGGAACATTTTATGTGTGTCATTCTGAAGATCTACCACTAGATGTCAGTGGCGGGTAGCTTTTAAAATGTCTACAATTTTTGCAATGCAGATTAAAGAACTTCAGGCAAAACAAGAAATTAAAAAATAAATAAACTTTAAGAATAACCGTTTCTCTGTCACTTTGTGTTCAGGCAAAATGTTTGAAACAAAAGGTAAAATCGACAAGGGGTTTAAGCATGCAGCAACCCAAAGGCTTACTTTCAGAAGGAGACATCTGAGCATGTTTTGGACCAGACTAGTCTGCTGCTGAGGTGTGTAAACCTGTACAAAGCATCCACACCTAAATGTAATGCAGTCTTGCTTTGGTACCTGTTCACCAGGGGTGTAGTCGTAAAAAAAAAGAGGCATGACACGGAAGAAATTTTCCCCAGAGTGACGTCATGATACCAGAACCCGTCCACTCTCCCAACCTGTCCACTCTCCCATCGCAGGGAGAGTGGATGGGTTGGAAGAGTGGGCGGGTTTTGGGTTGTGTTCAGAGAGACAACCTGCCCACCGTCCTGAGCCTGCAATTCCATATAGGAGACATAGTCCGCGTGCCGCCCCCCCCCCCCTTCTTGTAATCCCGCGGGGGGTGAGGGGTGAAACAACCAGAGCTGCAGACCACCAAAGATTTTTTTCAAAATAGGAGTGGGCACGCATGCCCAATTACCGAAAAAAAGTGAGAACACGGTGTTCCCACCCGTGCCCACCCCCCTACACCCCTGCTGTTCACATAGATGGTTAGTGGTCTTTCTCACCTGCCTGCCGCCCTTTTACTGCTACCCCTTGTTATTTATTTTATTGGAGGCAAAGAGAGGGTCTCAATGATTGAGCAGTGGTGAGGTCAGGTTTTCACAGTGGGTCCCACTAGCATTGACCTTGTGCAAAAATTGAATGGAGCCCTGAATGCACTGCATTCCAGCTCCCTGCACCCCAGGTCATTTGCCTTACCGGGGATGACTGCTCTCAGGAAAGAGTGAGGTGCCTCCACCTCCTCCTGCCCCCTTCTCTCACCATACAACTGAGCAGTGTTATCTGTAGGGCACTTATTTATTTGTCCCTGGAAATGATCAAGAAACGTTGTTTCCAGTGACCGAATCCCCCATGTGTACATAGCTTCACCCATTGCCTGAGCACATGGCACAGTATAAGGCAGCGGAGTTTGTGAAGTTGCTACAGCACTACTTTACAACCATCTGTGTGAGCAAAGCATTAGTTGTATTTAACATGACATGTTTTTTAACATTTTACATCCACATGAACTTGGAAATCCTGACTTCCCTAATAACTGCTATGTAAAAAGTCTGAATTTGCAAATCTCTTAATTAAAGTTGGCTTTTAGTGCAGAAACCCAGAATTCCAATGATTTCAGGATTTCTGAACAGTCGATGAGTTAGT
>NC_092863.1:74403959-74521147 GCF_032062135.1 Pyxicephalus adspersus | reverse complement strand
TTTTTTTATAAGTCTTTATGTCTAGCTTTGGGATCATAAAATATTATTAACAGTCCAGTCCAGCACATCTTCATACTGATCCAGTGCATTTGTTTTTATTTTTATAAGAACCTAGAAAGTTTCATGTTTACATGCATCATTTTGTTGAATCACATTATTCTAGTTCTTTGCTGGGTCAGGGAGAACAAATCACAATTGCTGGTCAATGCGATTCCACAGTCAGTGAGCAATAGATATTGCATGATGTGGCCCAACTGTACTACACGTAAAGGTTTGCATGGAACACCTTTATAATGTGCAGATTTATGTATCTTTATTTTAGAGTCTGACAAAGTTTGTACAAAACTCTGAAAGAAATGATTGGGTTACTGCACAGCACAGCAAAGTCACATGAATAAAAGGTACGGAAAAAAGGAAGGACAGGAAAGGGAAGCCATTGTTTGTATTCTGCCCCAGTATTTGAGCTTTTGTTAGGTTAAATCTTTTTGGCTTTCTATTAATGAACTCAGAAAAGTCTAAAATAACATTTCTATGTATTTCTCAGTAGTGGACACAGCCAAGAGGAAGCTCATGTGCAGAACTGACTTGGGATCCTCTTGCAAGCCCAACATTTGCAAAGTGGGGTAGGGGTGTCTGAGACTTACCCCCCTCCTCCATTCCTTTATCTCTAGCAATTAATGATGCAGGTCTGGCCCTGATTGTGGGGGCCCCTATTAGCTGAGGAGGGCTTAGGGCCCTTGTGCCTTAGCACACTTTGCACCTCCTTATGTTTGCCCCTTTTCTCACTTCAAATTGTTACTCACATTTACTTAAAGCTAAAAAACTAAAATTAAAGGTAAAACTCCATCCTTTATCTCCGTCTTTCACAGTTGCTCCTTTCCTGCACTGAAATCATTTACTCTGATTAACCACACAGTGTGAGAGAGTCATATATATTCCTTGGATGGGGGGCATCATCTAGTCCTTTCCTCCCCAGCTTTCTTGTCCCTGGCCCCTTTCTTTAATTGAACTGGGTACTACCTAGGGTGATCTAGACGCAAATAGAGCCCTACTAGTAATGTCATCTTTTTTTAGACTGATGCCAAGCCAATAAAGAATTTTTATATTTTCATACCTCCTCCAGCCTACTACGCCTACTTCTGGGGAGTACAGGGGCAGGTTGTGATGATATTTTGAAAATACCTTTGTGCAGCACTCTGCCAGGCCCTCCCACCATTAATGATCCTATCTACATTGCTTAAAAGAAGCACCACACTATGTTATAAAAACAGAATAGATTTGTTAGTACCTAAGTTGCAACCAGGGAGAAAGCAAAATATAAGCAGAAGAAATATCAGATTTATAAATTAAATACCAGAAAAAAATTAAAGTTTTATCTGGTTATTTGTGCTTGATTTTCTATTTTCACATATGGCTCGGCAACGGTTCCCTTATACAACTACACTGACGTCACGCTGCGCCGCCCTTGTTTTTCCATCTCTAGTCCAGTTCATGAAAATAGAGCAATAGAAAGGCGAAAATTGTCATTCAGAATATAATAATTTATTAGAATAATATTTTTGCTTTATTATTTTTCATTGTTAACGCATAGAGCATGTAGAGATACAAGGATACCAAACACTGATCTATATATATCTATAACATGTGTCCACAAATTTCAAAAGTGCAGAGAAATGCCTAAAAAGAATTTGTGACCACAGGGCTTTATTCGAACGCCTATCTGCATGACAAGGCCATGTTTACTTAGGAGGCCAGTTCTGTGATGTACATGTAGGGAACTTCCTCCTTTGCTGTATTCCACACAAAGTATTGCTCTGTGCTCCACATTCCTACAGGATGTTACCCTGAACAGTGATAGGTATGGTAGCAAATATGACCGTAGTACATCATGCACACTGTGTGTAGCTCCATTCATAAGGTGAAGTTTGCTACTAGAAGACATGCCAACTGCTGGATAACTAGGTATTTGCTGCTGATTACTTCCAGTACATCAATTAAAGCAAAGGATAACACAGTCTGTATGCACAGAGAAATGCATTCATACAATATACATTTCCAGATATACACATTAAAGCTAAACTCCACACCCAAAAATATCCCATATTCCCTTTATCCCCTCCATTAAAAAGGCTGCAATATTTTTAATTTTTTGTAATATTGATATCACTGGTGGGTCAATATTCTGTAGGTTTTCCGGTGCCTGTTGGAGAGAATAAGGCATTGCATGTCACTACCAAAGAATGTTCCCATTACTACATTTGCTATAAAACTGTAAGTACCTGATGCTACCTCATTTTGAATGGCATGTTTAGCAATCAGTACATTAAAGAAGTGTGTCGCACAGCAGAAGAATGAGCAAGCAGGAAAAGCCAAACAATTAGATGCACTATGCTGGCAAGTCAGGTTATGACATTTGGGTTTTATAAATAAAAAGTAGTCCTATAGCTCCAAACAAATACCTGTCAATTAGCAAAAAAAAGTGGAATTAAACTAAAAATAAAAAAAATCACACTTACCTTTAATACCACAGATTCGTTGATCCATCCAGACCTTGGGTCCTACGTTGTCACGGTATCCTCCTTTGGCCTGACACAATGGAAGTTCCAGGCACTACCATCTTCTTTTGTCTTCTTCCTTCATAGGCACGAGATTGGGTGATGTAGATAGGGTAAAAAGAAAATGCTGATCTCACTGCGCATGCGTGAGTTCAGCATTTTTTTTCTCTCAATAAAGAAAAGGCTCCAGGTGGGTGCGCAGAGCCTCCCAGGATATCTACATCATGCATCCCCCATCCTGTGGGGGCTCCTGCGCATGCCTGATCTCACAGAAGAAGCAGCCAGGATGCGTTATGTAGGTATCCCAGGAGGTGCTGCACACCCATTCTGTCACCCATTCTTGATCAAGACAGAAAGGGGAAGTGCTGCAAAAAAAGAAGGCAATTTTTATTTTTTATAAAAGGCTTGTCTACCCTTTTATTTTAAATTTGTTTGTTTGATTGGGTTTTTAAGATCTGCCTGAGAATTGTAGCTGAAAGAAAGGTGGATAGGAAGAAGCCTTTCCTCAGCTTCTTTCTTTCACTTTCAACCAAAAGCATGACTGTACATTGCAGCTTTGTAGTAAGTTGAATGTTTCAAGGGAGACATAGGTCGATCTGGGCAGTGTATATTGGTAAGTTTCATTCAAAAAAGATCATAACGGTACAAACAGCATAGAAATCCTTACATACTGTAGGTTCCAACCTTTTCCTAGTGTACAATAAATATGTTTTTGTTGCAGTTTTTTTCCAGGAGAAAACATTTTCATTGCTTTCTGTCTTATTGATCTGCTATCCACTTTTGGCACTCAGACCTCAATAGAACCTTAACAGAGCTTCAGAAGGTGGATTTTAAGGAGGTCTCAGGCAACCTCCAGCATCTTTGCTCTCAGTTTGCAGTTGCTGTATATTTTGTAGTTTTGATAGCATTGACCTACTTTGTCTTGTGACCCCTGACTCTGCTTATCTTGACTCCTGGATACCCTTTGGTCTCTTTCTGGACTTGCCTCTGCTTGATCCCGTGCTGCATATCTTTGGAATATCTAGCACCCTGGAATGTCTGACTTCCTTTTTGTTCTCTGTCCTGCTTTGTGGCTCCTGGTCCTCTGTCAGTCCTCCCCAGAAGCCGTTCTTTGTGCAATCACATCCTAGGGGCAACCATCTGCTGGGACAGCACGACTTTCCTCCTGTGGCTGAACAAGGGCTTCCTATAGGTGAAGCAGTTGAGTTTTGGTGCCGAAGCAGAGCCCAACACTGGGTCTAACATGCTTATTTTTTCATCCTGGCCTTGCTTGTCTAGAGTGTTACCCACTTATTCAGAAGCAAACACGCCCTAATGCTGTAGCTGCAAATCAGTACATATGATGCAAGACAAATGTTAACCTGAGCTAAAAGTTAATTTTTAATTTCATAAATTAAAACAAAGAAATGGCAAATGGAATTCTGAATTAATTAAAAAAAAAAGAGTGGACAATTCATGGTTTAGAAATAGAATAAACTGGAGTTTATTAGTTATTTGTACGACTACTTCATGCAGCAGATAGACTATTCATTAAGTATGATTACCATGATTATACATGAAACAAATGAATGCATAAAACCTCCCACTTCAGCTCAAGTTTCTTTTTTCATTTGTGGATAGATATGAGATCTGCATTTTTGTTCTTCCAGAGTTCTGTGTTATCCCTTTTGGATGCCTCACCCAGGGAAATGAAGATATTAATTTTGTTAGCCTAAGGGTAGCAGGCAGCTTCTTATATGTCACATAGGGTAGTAAGCTGCATTTAATCAAACAAATTAATAATTCATACTCCACGTGTTATATTACAAGAAGTTAGGAATCAGACACTTCCTGGGCCAGATTAAAGCTATCAATGCTAGAGGACAACTTCAGTGTCAAGGATAATGTTTCAGAATTACAACGTACACAGCCACATGCTATGCATCAATGGCCAGTTACTGTATTTCTAGTCTGCATTTCTTGCAAGTTACAGAGAAAAAAATAACAAAAAAATCCTTAAGTGATTTCCCTGAATAATTACTACAAAGCTATGCAGTGTAACTTGGCACATTACAACGATAATAAATTTAATTTTCAGCTCACTAAAGTAATTTCTAACCACTGGCCTATCCCTTATAAGCGTGCCTGAATTCAGTTTAAAAACTTTAACTTTTTCCTTTCTATGTTTTAATTTTTGTTTATTTAAAAATGTTTTTACCTAAAAAATACAAAATGTACAAATAATATTTGTGGACTTCTCCACAATTCTGATGACAATTCTTTGTTTATAGGTTTGGCAGCCTGTTTTAAAACATGTATATTTTGATTTTGGATGAAACACATTTTATTTTATTTAACTTGTGGCATGTCCCTACAGGTCACCCTGACCCCCAAGCAGTTTTGGTAATAATACCAAATGCCTGAGTAGTACTGCACAAACAAATCTCTGTTCGGTTCAGATGAACAGGTTAATGTTATGAAGTTGTACAGAGCTTAATGTTCAGCTTTGGCTGTACACAGGAGCTCTTAAATGCACACAGCTAGGAGCTGTGTGTATATTTACTAACATTTACTTACTGTTGTTACTTTTATGCATTATAATGTCCTCTAAACATACTCTGGTGCTGCAGTCTACACACAATGGATATTTAAAATACCCCCTAATCAAATCCGCCTGCAATTATTGTAATTTGCAAGCCACAAAACACTGTATACAGTGGCTTTTTATTGTTTTTTATGTCTTTATATACACATTGCTATTAATGTAGTTTTCATGCATCAGAAGTTGTAATGCAGAAAGTTTGTGTAGTTTAATGCTAGGAAAACTGTAAGCTAAGCCTAAAATATTTAAACTTTAAGCAAACTAACCTCTGTATCTGCAGCCACACTGGATTAATTCATCATCAATGTTTGTAGCACATACTTCCTGGTTTCTCCAGTTAGTTCAGCGCCCACTATGCTAGCAGCCTGCCAGCTTTGTAATCACTAATGCAAACTCAGAGCAAATGTACAGGGGGAACAAAGAGCAAATATGAGAAACTCTACTGCTTTTCTTGGGATTTTGAGGATGAATTGATCCACAGGCTTTGACCATACAAAGGGCTTACTTTAAAGCTTACTTAAGAACATGTAAGGTTGTAAATATGAAGTCACATTGCATGTGAATCACAAGTATACGAGGGCCAAAATGTTGGTCTGCCCAAAAGATGCTGCTTGACCCTGCTTGAGGCCCGTAGCAAAGAAATATGCGCAGGGTCTGCATGACAGGTGTGCTTGAGCTGCCCAAGATAGGGGGGAAAGGTTAAAGTTTGATTTAATTAAAGAGGAGGGGAAAGAGAGAGGGTCGGGTCGGAAGTAAAGGCAATGGAGAGAAGAAGGGTTAAAAGGAGTGAGAAACAGAAGTTAGGGAAAGTTTTTAAGGGAAGAAATTTCCCACCCATCTGCCTTGGTATAAGGAGTTGGATAGGCGGTTAAGGTCTGGTGGAAGGTAAGAGTCCTGGGTTAATTATGGTGGGGGGGGGGGGGGCAGCCAAGTTGGTGTGGTCCCCCTTTAAGTCGTGAACAGTGTAGGCCCCTGAGGCAGTGCTGTGCTGCTAGGGGCCAGGATGGCATGATGGTATTGGTCAAGATTGGCTATGTATTGGTAATGCGGAATTTACCTTCCGGACCTGCAACCTAGTTGTTTGTGTTAAATGGTTGGTTGTGTTAGGGATTGTGTTTGTTATGTTAATAAAGGGGTTAATTTATATCGTATGTGGATGTTATTTTATTTGTTAATTTATTTTAAGTATGTGCATCAAATTTTATGGAAATTGTTAATTTGGTTATTTTATTGTTAAATAAATGGCTGCTTGCCAGCCATTTTAAGTGCAACAGGTTTCAGTGTTGTATTGGGAAGAGTGTAGGGAAAGGGGGGCTGGCAAATGTGGTGGGGGTGGTTTATGTATGGGGGAAAGTTTTGGGCAAAGGTCTGAGCTACACTAGTCATGAATACCTTTGTAAAAACGGCAATGATCAGAGTTCAGCTAGACGACTTACTAAGCAGAAAGGGGAATCCTGGGACACAGAGAGGGAGGACAATGCATGCCTTTACCACTAACATGGGGTAGATGGGTAGGTGTTATCCTCTTAGAGTTACTTCTGGAATATGCCTAGTGCTATACTGCCTAGCAGGGAGTTGGGGTAAACAACACTTCTGCAGGGGGTGTGGACCAGTGCCCAGAAGAGATTAAAGAAAACAATAGTGATTTGGGTGTGTGTGAAAGCACCATAATGTCCACTGGTGGGTGAGGGGGCAATAGTGTCTGCCAGGGGATGTCAGGGGAGGAATATTGACATGTAGGAGCGTTATAGTCCCTATCTGGGATTTGGAGAGCAATAGTTCCCAGCAACAGAAGGTGGGGTAAAACCATAATGCTTAGCCGGTGGTGTTGGAGGACTATGGTGGGTGGGGGTGAAGAAGTAAATATTAGTGTCAGTAGAAAACACTTACCTTGCTCTAAAGTCTGTGCCCTACACTGCTGTTCTCTCCTTTTTTTTCTGCTGCTGGCACTAAACTGAGTTTGTCAGGCAGGAGTTCACTCTGCACACAGCAGAACATTACCGTAATACATAAGGACATCAAAATGGATAAAAGTGATATGAAGAAGTAAAAGAGTAAAGGATACATTTAATTTGATTGTTAATAAAATTTATGTAAATGTATCACCTTCAAAAACCGGTTGTAAGATAAATACATTTATTTTTATTGAGCTCCGCCAATGCATTTTTAGATTTAACTAGTTTCTGTGTCAAAAGCGTTGTTATTTTTCTGTCATTTGTACCTGGATTTCAGTAAAATCAAATAAATAAAAAGGTGCATAGCATCACTTAAAGATATAAAGTACTTCCTTCACAGACTATTTGCCGCATTTCCTATATATAAATGATTACATATGAAGCTTAATCTGAAACAGACAAAGTGGGCTAATGTAGAAGGGAACAGATGGGAGTTGGCAATGTTTTTCAGTCTAATAAGTATTTGTTTTGGAGCCTGTAGTTTATCCCCTCATTTGTTCTATGCAGAGGAGGTAATGTCTGATACACAATAAATATGATTCAGAGATCTGTTATTTATTTATACACAACTCCTAAAGTCCGCAAATGTATAGAAGCTCCCTGATTAGGTAACAGAGAGCGCGTTACAAAATAATGTTCTATAAAACAAATGGGAAGGGTGGTAAGAATGCTGCGGCAAGCGTAAGAAGCCAAGAATAGAGCAGAGGGGGCGCCATTGTCCTGGCAGGAAACTCAGACATCTCTGCTGAGAATTCATCACACACAAACACAGCTTATGTTGTTTGACAAAGGTTTGAAAATGAAAAGTGTGACCACAGTGCCCACAGTCTCATTTCAGCTTATCTAGTAAAAAACAAGACCATGTCAAAGAAAGTTTGGCATGGTTGACTGGATGACAGAACATATAATAGAAAAGGATATGCCAAAGACAAACACATACAGCAGGTTAGACCCATTCCAAAACTGTTCAAAGAATCTAAACTGATTGACATGCTGGCAACAGAGGCTAAAGCTAGATGACATTTGGAAAAGCACATTGATAAGTAAATGTCATCCCAAAAGAACATCTATACAATTTTACTGTCATTCCACAGGCATCTAGACAACCTTTTAAGCATCACCGTACTGTACCACTGGTACAGTTCAAATGACTCTCACATTGGAAAGGCCAGGAATAAAATTGAAGATAAGAATTGTCATGGAAAGAATGGATGAGAGATTTGTGAATCAATTACTCAAGCTGATACTTGATGTTTATCTTTTGTGAAATATAAAACAATCCATCTCATCCAACCCCACGGAAAATCATATCTTTGGTATACAGAGTATTTGAAGATTTATCTTACATATGGCTGACATAACTGTGATTATATTTGTACATTCATGTATTGTCTAGACACAGATCCCTTTTTACCATTAACAAGAGATCAAGTCTTCTTAGGTGCTCTAAAATGATTACAACCTTTTGGACAAACTCGGACTCTGTATGGTACATGATTATCACTGTGAAAATTAGAATAGTTATTATTATTGGAGGTCAGGTTATAAGGATTTATCGGATATGTGCCACATCCCAGCAAGATAACTTAGACTACCAGGTATCACAAGCAAATCAGGGGACTTTTTTAGTTATATAGGAATATAATGACTAAGTTCTACAATTCCTATAAAAATCTTTTAGAATTTAATGTGGATATTTTCAAAAAATTACTGTAAACAATTCCAGGTGGTATGTTAAGAAGACATATGAGATAATCTCTGGTTGCTAGCTTACACCACGCTGCTGCCTGGCTTGAAGTCAGTACTCATTTTGTTTGGAGGAGATACCCACCTTAGAGTGTTGTTGTCAACATTTTCCAAGAATTGGTATGTAAAATATCTGTTTGAGAGCACTTTTAGGTGTAACAAAATAGTTGTAAACCAGATCTTTATGTGTTGTTAGGGCTCAATAATTTCCTGATGAAGCGGGTTTAGGCCTGTGAAACGCGTTGAAAAGTCAAAAACGTCATCTGACCTATCTGAGACCTTGCTATGATGTGGAAAATGTATACGCTTTTATATTGTCATGTATTCACTGCTGTGAATCTTTTACCTATGTTTTAAACTTTCTAAAATAAAAGGTATATTTTTGCTTAATTTTAAACTTTGTGCCTAAAAAGTCCCATGATTTGCTTGTGATACCTGGTAGTTTATTATATGCAAATTTATTATTGAAAGTTTAAGCCAAGAGGCTTAAGAAAAAGGAAGATACCAGAACTAGAGTGAGTTTGCAAGTCAATAAAAGTAGGTTTTATGAGTGTGAGAGATAAAGTACTCTCCTGTCAACCAAAAATAAATCTTAGGTTTATCTGTGGTTAATCTATGTTTCAATTGTGCTAATTATAATCACTTAATGGAACTTTCCCCCACTTGTATATTAAAAGAGATGGGTGCACAGAGACCTAAATGGCTGTGGTGATTCCCAAATTGAAACCTTCAGGATCCATAAGGATTCAGCTTTTATTACAATTTTTGCTTATGTTTCCAACATTCAGCCATACCCCCCTCCCCTCAAAACCATGATATTTGTGAATTTAAAGTAATGAATATACTTGCTTATTATGTTTTGTCCTAAACAGGAAGCATTTTACTATCAAATAGTACTAGTGAACAAAGAAAAGGCAACATCATTTCATCTGAAAAGTAGCATC
The DNA here is from genome assembly GCF_032062135.1 of Pyxicephalus adspersus. NCBI lineage: Eukaryota > Metazoa > Chordata > Amphibia > Anura > Pyxicephalidae > Pyxicephalus > Pyxicephalus adspersus. The sequence goes on along the minus strand of NC_092863.1, from coordinate 74,511,366 downwards.
ACCACTGGACACCAAGAGAGTCGGTGATCACTTGGTTTCCTATTTGGTGATTAGGGGGTGTCTTCTATTCACTATACAAGCTGTTAGTAAACAAGTTAATAGTAAAAAGTATTAAACTATAAATAACTACAGTAAAACAGTTGATGTATGCAATTCAGATTCTTTGGAGTAGTGTCCTGCAGCTTTCTGTTGAATCCACAACAGGTGCTAACATTTTACAATACATAGGGCGTCGACCATTTCATTTTGGTTTAATGTGTGTCTTGTCATACTTCAAATGAAATGCTGGTAGAATATAGTAGAACATTCAGGAGTAAATCAATGACAGACATTATATTTTTTCTATTACGCTGCTCCTATGCAGATACATGTACATTGATCCATAAAAAGGTGGTCCCAGCTGAGCCCTTGAGGACCTCCCCCGAGGAGTCAGATGACCCAGTGTTTGTAGTACTTAACTTACCAATGATGATTCTGTCTGCTGCTCATCTGTGGGTGATGTGTGTATGCAGAATCTAATTGCAGTTATATATTCATTGAAATATTTAATCATTTAGGCCAGTGGCTATGTGCACTTCAGTTTGGCAAATATATCAATTTGGAAATGAAAAATAAACTGAGATACCTGAATCTGTACCAAGATTATATGGATCACAGCCAAAGTAGACTTGGGTTATTTCCCATTCAATATTTCCTGGGTAAGTGTGATCATTCCATATTAACTGAATTCCAAACATGATTAATGCTGTTAATTACAATTATGTAGTCAGGTAGGACTGTAGCCATGCAAAAAAATGTAACCATTGCTTAAGTGTTTCATTTATTGACTCTCTGCTCAGCTGTTATAGCCAAAAGTAATAAAAAATACAGTTTGGATGAAGATAAACCACAGCTGTATAAAAGAGTCGTTATTATTGCCAGGTCATTTGCATAAACATAAAACTTGTGCCAGTTTTTCTTCCATAAATAGGGTGACACGAGAGCCATACCAAGACTGTGATTTATCCGGGAGTAAATGTGTGATGTTTATCTCCTTTGACTGGCAGCCAATGCTTTGGAGGCTCAGTCCTTTGAACGTAGTTCAGGTTTTGTAATGGTAACCTTTGCCACCATTAGCTAGGTATGTGGATAGTCAGAGCTGGCATTATAATTGAATATCACGCTGACAACCAAATTCTTTTTTTAGGATGGATTCTAGTTCCATCCTTTGTAATCATTCATTAGACCTCAGTATATAATCTGACATACCTTGCTTTGCTTTTTCCCCAAGCAATCCACATCATAGGACCTCAGCTCTATAGGAGTATATAGATAATCAACCACAGACCAAATGGAAAAGAAGAATCCATGTGCAAGACCAGACTTTCTCAATATGGGGAGACCCTAAAATAGCTTTCAGGTATTTGCGGAACACCTTCTATGATTACTATATCCACAACTCACAGTTTACTAGCATGGCAGTCAGTCAGTGGGACGAATGCCACCTACAAAGCTGGCCAATGGGAACCATTGCAAACCAAAAAGATCATTGGTGTCACCTAAACTGACCTGAGGGGCACAAACTGCTGATTGCTCAAGGAACCCAAATTTAGGAATCTGTTTTGAATTTAAAATATATTTGTGTAAATACATATAGTTGACACTTCTTTCTTATACAGTGGATGCTAGAAGCACTGTGGGCCTGATTCTTAAAGCTCTCCAGGACTCTCCAGGAGGAATTGAGACTATCATGGGTGAACCTGGTTGATCCAGCAAACCTGGAATGGATTACTTATAGGATTTGCTAATATTTGTTATTCTATTGTATTCCAATCCTGAATCAGAACCATTCCAGGTTTACTGAATCACACAGGTTCACTCATGACAGTCTATCCTTTTCATTTTTGGAGAAGTTTGATAAATCAGGACCTGTGTGTTATAACAAGTACCATATATTCATAATACCATGCAGGATGCAGTGCAGTTATCACTTTGTCATGACCCTAAATCACTCCCTTGGGTCCCTTGAACTGCTTCTTTGGGCTCATTGAGAATGAATGTTTAGGCATTGAGTGGATCTGTACTGCTGGCTGCTTTTATGAGAAGCAGTGTAATGGTGCAGGCGGCCAAGGGGTCAGCCAGCTGAATCTGCTCAGGAACTGCTGTTCCCTAAAGCTGCACATGACAGTAAGACAATAGAAAGGCAAAATTGATAGCCTGCCATTGCCTCATAACAGGGAGCATCTGAACAAGGACCTTTATGTCAGGATCAGCAGGTATTATTTGAAATAAAATTTAAAAAAATCTCTAAATATATTTTAAAACTCAATATGTCCACATTGTACTAATGATTTTAATAATCCCTAATACAATCTACCACTACAATTAATAAAAACATGTACACAGTAATTATGATAAATTTAGTATAGAACTTATATTCACAGAGTATTATGTAGGTGAGGCCAAGCACTTTTTCCTAAAATTATTTACCATGAGTGTCACACTTACCTCTTCCGCACTAAAGCACAGACGGGCATGCGGGCAGTTCTGACTCTGGGCGTGCCCCTGTTTTCAAGCTTTATGAATTCCATCCAATCCACTGGCCAATCAGAAAATAGCCTTTTGACCAGCCCTGGCTATTTAGCTAGCTCACACACTGCACTGTTCGTGCAACTTGTCTCCATTGTGCAGAGCCCCTAATTCTGTTGAGTCACCTGGTGCTTAATTCAGGGTTTTCTCTGTCCAGCTCTTGCATTAACCCCTCCTTGTTCAGTCTGTTGGTTCCCAGCCAACTTCCCTGTGCTGATCCCTGAGTCACCTCTGCCTCCTGTTTGCTTCCAGTGTCTGCGGTGTTCCCTGTGCCCGCAGTGGCCCCTGTGTCACTAGTGTCTGTCTCCTGGATCTCTGACAATTGACCCCTGGCATGTGACCTGACCTCTCTTGCTTGTTGCCTGCCTCCACCCAAGGCAGGCAGCTTTGGTGCTGTGTTTTGCCCACCTTGGTGCGCCCAAGGACCGCAACCTGGCAGTAACCAGTGGCACAACATCCTCACCACTAGAGGCTCTGAAAAAAACCTGGTTATTGCTTAGACTCTTCTCAGGGCTCACACCACCTTCGTGCAAGCCGTAGCTCCCTTTAGTGGTCATGTCTCTCCGTGCGTATATCCATCTTATACAGTTTCATAAGATCCCTCTCTGTCAATAAATACCAGTGCTAAAATGGAAAATATGACCCCAAAGGAAAAAAGGATTTTATGCATGCAGGTGTTAGATTCCCTATTATAACATTTGCAATGTGAACTCAATGCATAGAGAACCAGGCAAGTGCTTTTAAATGAAGTGCAGAATGCACATGAAACATTCTCAGGAAGAATCGTTTTAAGCAAGTGGTACAATGAATATTCACTTTCAAGGATTTTGTGGTTAGAAAGCACAAAGCATCGTAGATAGGTCAAGAGTGAATTCATACCGATATGCAGACAAGATCCAAGCAAAATGAATGTACAGCACTTTTTTTAAAATGACAATAATAAAGTTTAAACAAACAAAATTATAGCAAAATTTATTGCCTGCAAGCTTCAGTTAAAACAAATCTGATTCTTAGCAATGTAATGTTCCCACATATTTTTACATGAAAATGAAGCCACTCAGTGCTGAACCTGACAAATATAAGTGAATGAGCCATTACTAGTATCATTATTTATATTCAGAGACACATACAAATAGTGCCTCCATTTACTTTCTGTGCTATGCTCTATTCTTTTTTGACAAAACATAGTCATTTGTTGTAATCCATTTTTTTTCTAATATTAGTGATACTTTTTGAAAGTGAAAAGACTCACTGAAGCTAATGAATAAAATGGTCCTTATGTTTTTTTTAATTTAAGAATGAATATATTACATATCATTATAATTATAATGATATGTATATCATTACATTATAATTATATTTTATAGGTATTATCAACAGTTTACTGTTCAATATGACCTATATTTTAAATGTAATCTAAAATAAATAAATATCTGGCAATAAACCGAGGTACCTACACAATAAAAAATAAACAGTAAAATTATGTTGACTTGAGTATAAACCTAGGGTACAAAATTTAGTCGCCCCTGCTAATATTCAAAACAGTCAATAGAAATGCAATTAAAATGAATCTCAATAAATACATATATAGTGTGGTATTTTTAAAACATTTATTTGATAGAAAAAAACAAAAAAATCACATAGGCAAAGTCTGTATATCTTTTTTTTCCCAATTTTTTACAGGTTTAAAAGTATTTTTTTTTAGGTGGTTATGATGTGTCACTTGCTCGTAAATTGTCTTTAGTGCATTATTGCTGGCCAGCAGTAGATGGCTGTTTCTGTATGTTAAGTGTGTAACAAACCCAATAATAATAAACTGCATTGCAGGAGTTTGCTACACACTTTACCTGATTATTGGTGTGACCTGTATAAACCGAGAATCTTTTTCCACTAACATTTTCTGGTCAAAAACAATATTGCTTCATATTTGAGTATGTATGGTGCTTGGGTGATTAATAAGCAAAATAGGAATTATTTATCCTATATAGTTTTTTACCCTCAGATTAACCCTACCTGTAATTGTCACACCAACTCCAAGCCTCCATACCCTTTTGGTAACCTTTACTGTTTAATTAACCCTCAGTTTAGGTCTTACTCCCAAAATAACCCTTTTACCATAACCCTTACACTAACATTTTTGTGTATTCTCCCTGGAACCCTCTTACCACAAACCCTACCTTTTAAACCTAACACTATCTCTCCCTGTAAAACTAAGCCTACCTGCAAATTCAACCCTAAAACTTACATTTCCTGTAACTTTACCACTAATCCTTCCTATATTTCTACTTATTACTCCTATTATTGCTTCTATTACTAAACCTTCATGTAACCATAAACTTCATAATAACCTTCACTAAACCCTACCCATTATGTCCAACCCCCAGCCATTTTCTGTTATTCCAACCCTAATACTAACTGTACCACTTAGCTTAACCTGTATACTATTCTTATCTTTAATCACAACTCCCTCACAAACCCATCTTGAACTTTGGCTCTAACCCTAAACCCCACTGAAACCCAGACTTTCTAACACTTATTACCCTTTAACACGTACCCTAACCATACCTGCTCCTGTAACCTCAACTCTTGCATTTACCTTCCTTTTAACCCAACCCTCCTTGTAATCTCAACCCCTATATTGATCTTGCCTGTAATGTTTGCAGGAAACATTTCCTATACTCTCTGTGTAACCCTAGCCCTCACAGCCACCTGTATCTCACATTACCTATCCCTTTGGTAAATAACCTTTGTTTTCATATTTTTCTCTGAGGTGCTAGTATTCTGTGTGCCAACGACAAAACCCTTCCTGTGCCAAACATACCAGTACCAGATTCCTACTCTTTCAGAAATGGCCTGTTACACTAATGGAATGCAAAAGTAAAATCCCCACTAACATCCCATCCACACGGAGTATACATTGTATAACTGCAATCCAGTGGGTTTTATATGACGGTTTCCAGTTCCACTATTAAATATATTAATTCCCGTCTGTTTTGCCAATGTGGAATACACTACTTTAGTTGATGATAATCTGTATATTTGCTATAAATGTACTGAACTTTGCACCATTTGTAATTTTTGCATGATTTGTATCTGTGCAGCATATGTGTTGTTTTTTCCTTTTCTTTAGATTTACAGTTTACAAAGAAGATTTTGTATATAGAGCAGAACTAATGCCAAACAAGTTTTACTTTGTGAAATTCCAAACAAGGGTAAATAAAGCCAAGTGTTGTGATTATTTGGACGAAGATGAAGTCATATGTATTTGCTATTATAATTTTTATAGAAATTCCTTCTATATTCTAGTTTGGTGGGGTTCATAAACTATCATCTATTTTCAGCGTGTTCTTATTTTGAAACAAATTGTATATTTTATCAGAGAATAATTTACTGTTATTTTAACATTTATATTTGTTTGTTGTGCTATACTCTCAGGATCATACTTGATAAACTACTTATTAATATCTAATTCTTTTACATTCTCCCAGTAGTATTTATTTGTATCTCAGACAGTAAAGCAAGTATACAATCTGAACAAATGCTAGAGCTAATATATTTGTTTCTTATTTTTAAAATGTATTACAAAAGCAGAAATATTTTCACCATAGGGTGAAGAGGACCTGTGAAATCACTGAGAACACCCAAAAAGTACGTATACATTTTTAAAATTAATTTTGTTTTTTTTTTTTAAAGGATGACGAGATGAATTTTGCAGATGGTCTGTCTATCACCTATAACACATTAAGGCAGAATTTCAGGCAAGGAGAACAATATAGAGGTAAGAAATCTATTTTTTTTACGGTCTATCCAGTAGGTTGGTTTTTACTCAGCTTTTCCACAACACACAAACCTAATTGGCAGAAAATATTATTTCTTTGCTATATTTAGGTAACACTTACTGGTCCCCTCTCTCCCTGCCTGTGACTGAAGCAGCACATTGTTAAGCTCTTCCCCAATTGGGTTCAGACCTGCCTTGGGATCAGGTGATTCTGCACAGGTCCGTTTGCTGGTACCTTGATTCTAGTGGCTGGCACCTTCTTTTCTTGCCAGCCACTCAGTCACTGGCACTACAGAGTTGGTTCCTAAAGAACCAGTGCTTGCAGATTTCCCACTCACTGCCACTTCCAATCATTCTCTATGGAGCTGCCACAGGTAGAAGTTACTTGTATCGTCTCCTCCATGGCAGTGGTTCACTGGCATGAGAAAGTGGTAACCACACCGCAACTACTCTACCCATCTGAATATAGACACCTAGTACTGCTTCCGCCTATCTCAGTCCAAATGGAGACAGCAAAAGGCTGCTGCCAAGTCATATTGAAGAGTCTCTTTTCTTGTCAATGCTCCTACCTGCTTGTTAACACTTGTTGTGTCTGCACACTGAACTGCGTATGCGTATAGGAAAGAACTGTGAAACGGCACTGCACATGTGCCAAGAGTTGCCACATCCCAGTCTGTCCAGTTCTTGAAGTCAGTCCTGCTGAAGACTCCTGATAGAAGACTGGGTGAAGAGAGCAAGGACTGCTTCACTTGGGGGCCCAAGGTAAACATCATATTGTGCAAATATTCTGTACTGACTTTTGACAAGAGCTCACCTCCATGCACGAAGTTTCACTATTGGTAATTCAAGTGAGCTTTTAATTTTTAATATTTCAGTTAATCAGCCATATAAAACGTGACATGCATTAATTTTCACTTTTGTATTGAAAAGCTTACTTTGTGAATGTTAAATGCCTTGACAGCCAGAGATCAACATTGAAAGGGCAGATCAATATATTCATAGGATTTTATATATCTTTTAAAATGACCAGTAATTTGCTGAGAACTATGTACTTTGATTATACTGTATATACCTCCTTCCAGAAAGTAAGAAGTATTGGTCTGACTGGCATATCTGTTCACAGCCAGAAGTGGAACACTGCCTGCAAAGCAAATATAAATCAAAGAATTCTTGTATCTTTAGGAACCCAGGGTCCCTGTAGGAACGTCAACATTCGATGGAAAGCCTTGTCCATGAAAGAAGGTTTTCACAGACTGACAATGAGGGCACTTATGCAGAGCAGTAAATGCTACGTTGTTAGCACACATCTCTCCGAGGAGACTTATGTAAGCAGTGTCTTAGCAGAATTTCTTAGAGAAATACATTTGACTTTGAAGAATTCATTTTATTTTACCTTCCCATCTAGTGATACTTTCTTATAGTAACCCTTGTGAAGCTTGTCAATCATGAATCGGTTTTGATCAGCTTTATATATACATATACCGTATATTAAAATGCACAGACAATTTTCTGTGTTTTTATAAAGTTTGTGAAAAGCTTCAGGTTATGTGAATGTACATTTTTATTTTTGCATAAAACATGCACAAATTTAATAAAATAATTTGAACTCAGAATTTTTAACTACATACAGCAACAACATACAAGGAATACTGCAATTATTCTCTACCAGTGGTTGGTGAACCCCAGGGGGTAGATATGAGTATCCCCCACACTCATATCTACATATCTATATTTCTTAAAGAAAGCTCTCAACATTCTAGCCCATAATTTGAGGGATTGACCTGTAATAAATGTATCCTCCTAATTTGGTACAAAGGAACTATGGCTAAATAGTGTTTACAAGGCAATATGTTAACACTAAAAAAAACTGGTAGCTGATTTCAGGGTAGATATTCACAAGCCATGTTTTTAAACACCACATTTGACATTCAAATGCCAATGTATGTGCGTTAATAACAATAGTTATAGTCAGTCTGTCAATTAAAGTAAATGGGATTTCCAAGGCCTGAGTTTGAAGTGCATCCAAATACACATTAAACAGCACCTGTAGACACTTACCCTTGGTTTAACAGAATGTGTGTGGTTTGGATATGCTATTTACCTCTGCACGAACTGTGCTAAAGTTGTAGGAATCTGGGTAATCATAAAAGGTCATATGTACTCTGCTCCAGAGCTGGTAGCGTACATAGTTTCAGAAGGCTAATGCTGTAATTTTGGAAAGCACACGCAGTAGGGCACTGAACCACACACCTGTCCTGTCATCCAAAATAAAAGTTAATTGCTCCCAAAATGGACCCAGTGAGGATTCACCCATGCTGATGTGTTTTACTCTAAACAAGCTTAGTTATAGAGGCAAACTTAGAGAGTTGACCTGTTTCTGGGCCAGGAACAAGACTGGTAAAAAATCTAAAATGCAAGAGATGCTGCTAATAGGACATCTGTTCTACTCCTTTTCTCCTAGAATAAACTTTGATTTTGACTGCACAAACTATGCATGGTATTACTAAGCATTACAAATTACTGAACTCACCAGATTTAAACCCAATACAAAACTCATTTATTGCAAGTGACATCTGTCTTGAATTTTACTGTTTACAATTTTTGCAGTCCTTAGGGTGTTGCCATACATTCAAGCAAACGGCATGCATAAAATGTATTGTTTTTAAAATTATTTTTTCTTACTCCCCAGCCCCATTCCACTTTTAAAAGCTACCATCAAGTTTTGGTGAATCTAAAAAACCAGAAATGGGTCAGGATTCAGCAATTTTTCTAATCAAAATTGATGTCAAAATGAATCTTGGGTTGTAAGTCCTCGGTCCAGCACCAGTGCTTGCCAGATTCCTGTACCCGAATGTAACGACACATTCTTTGCCTATAACAGGTGTGTCAAACTCTGGCCCGGGGACCAAATCTGGCCCGCAAAGGAATCCTAAATATCAATTGCAGCTTGCCCGCCGCTGCATTGAAATAACGCCGCTACTACAATTCCTGGCATCACTTCCTGGCATCTTTAGACCAGCGACCTCTCTGTCAATGCGTGGCCCTACATTGGACTGTTTTATAGACTCAGGGAAATGTAGTAGCAGTGCTTTTTCAGTGAAGAGGGAGTTCCAGCCACACATAACATTAGGCACCGCATTGAACTGTTTTCTTGACAAAGGGAATTTAAGTAGCGGTGCTATTTCAGTTTCAAGTTTGGCCCACGACTTGTGTTTTTAACTTTGGCCCATTGTGAATTTGAGTTTGACTCCCCTGGCCTATAGCAAGCCCCCACTCTGGCCTATAGCAAGCCCCTGAATGTGAAATGCACCATCCCAGCATTTGATTGCCCCCAGGACTTCTGCGTGCAAGGGATAGTGCCTGGAGACAGTTTGACTGAGGGCTAGGAGCCCACAGATAATGCAGTACCATTTATTCAAACAGAGGTAAGTCCAAAAAACAGAACTAGAGGTCATACACAGGTAATCAGTCAACCATAGGGGGTATCCAAGGAAAAGACAAAAGCAGAGTTAGGTCACAGGCAAAGGTCAGTCCAGGCAGCGTACAATCCCAGGGTCCAAAACAGGCAAAGTCAGCAACAGTAAATGTAAGGAAAATAACACCAGCAGGAGATCAGCCCAGCTTAACTTTACAACAGGCACAGAGTGCGTGCTGGAGATGCTGAGAAGGTACATCTCAGGCTGCACAGCTAAAGGGAAGCAGGAGATGTGCTATTTCCTTGTTCCCCTTGTGGCTGCAAATGACACCGCTGATCAGAATAAACAGGGTGTGATTCTCCAGTGGCACACAGCACAGGACTGCCAACCAGAGTTTGACAATCAATGGCCTTTTAAAGACAAAAATACATAAATGTTGTAACTAAAATCAGGACTGCTGGGAAGCGTGATGTAACTCCATCAGCCTATTATATTTTAGAAGTGTTTCCCATCCTTGTAAGTATGCATGATAATCTGTAGCATTAGCCATTTGCACTGCTAAGGGCTCAAGCTATCTATCAGAAACACATGTGTTTAATCTCTGGACACAATAGCGCCCATAGAATATGTTTGTAAGTTAGAGTAGTTTTTCAGTGCTGTTCCCTGCCAGTATATTTTGGCTTGGGATATAAGAAGAAAGCCTTGGCAGCACCACAGAGTTTGCTTTGTCTGAGTGATTGGCAATTAAGAAGGAAAAGTTTGAGTCAGAACCTAATTTAGTCTATGGAAATGATATGCAGATACTGCAAATTTTCTCTTCTTGCTTGTTTTTATACAAGAAAACTTTCAGTGTGTGGGCAAATCATTGTATATTAAAGTGTAAGTGTAATTTGGTTATTCCTGTATAATGAGGGTATTGGCATGCACATTTTTCCTATTTAATTTTCATTGAGGCAAATTAAATTGGATTGTTCCCAAAGTCTAGTTCAACTGTTTCTTAATAACACCCTTCAGTCACTGTTTTCTGTGTGGCTGGGGATGGCAATACAGTCCATCTCTAAACCAAATATAAAATTATCCCACTCTCTCCAACCCATCCCGAAGAATCTAAATATTTTTTACCTTGTGCAAGTAGCTATAGTCACCTAAATCTGTCTTCCAGGATCCAGGTGAGTACTGGCCATCATTGACTATATTAACCCTTCAGTTGTTACTATTGGTAACCATTGTATCATGGGTTACTATTGTACCCATGATACAATGGTTAGCAATAGTAACAACTGAAGGGTTAATATAGTCAACGATGGCCATGTTTGCCAAAAGCTAATGCAAACAAATATTATTTTAGTTCCTGGGTACATACCAATATAAGATAACTTTTGATATTTTAGATTGAACATTGGTATTTTCCCAATCACATATGCAGCACTCTCCATCACAAACAATCTTTTCAGAAAAGGGGTTGCCCAAGCACCAACATGCCCTATTAGGGCCCACCATGTCCAGTCACAGCATACAGGCTTACAAAGCACTGACACAACATACTCATGGTCAGAATCTCCCCGAGGGATCTGGAACTCCATGACTACTACAAGCTATGTGGTTCCATCTCTAATTTAATCTTCATTTTTAATTGTCCACCTGTTGTCTCTTCAGCTCCATATAATAGGGACTCACTTTAATTCTAGTTTATACCATTTCAGAATATGGAATTTTCCTACAAAGTGATGGTTTCCAATGCTATGTTAAGTAATTAGGTAGAATTGGGTAGAATAGTTTGCAGCATTCAAATTGGTGGTTTTTAGGTACAACTTTCTTTTTCCAAATGACTACAAAACTTCACAATACCATTTTTACTACCCTCTACTTTTAAGACAGAGACTAATTATTGCCTGGGGAAGTAAGGCAGCACACCACATTCCCCCGAATGAGCTAAAACCTGGATAGTTTTCTCAGTGACAGCCATTCCAGATGTTCTCAACCCACAAGAGAGAAGGGCTTCTCTTGATTTTAGACATACTGATACTCTGTCTATTCTATAATTCAGCTCTATAACACAACAAAGGACACACTAACCAACCACAGCAGTGAGCCTAATAACATTACCCATTACAAAAAAATAAAAAAAGGTATGAGTAGAAGACTACCAGTCCCCTTTACAAGAGGGGTGTATATAACAGTAGGATAATGGTGTGTTGGTAACAAAAGCTCTACCTCAGCAAGTGGTACTAGGACTGGTTGACTAAAGGATATGAGATTGCTTGCATAATAAAATGTCTGAAGATTCACTTCTGTTATCCAATCATGTGAGATGAAAAAATTTACCAGGGTCATTCTTTCATATTACTAAGTAACTAAAGTGAATGTGTAAACATTTATTAAGTTGACATATTTAAATCCTTTAGTAGTTTAACCTTGTTTCCACATGGACGGACCTAGAAAAATTCAGGTCTTTGTGACCATTTTTTTAATGGGTATTTGGGTTAGGTGCAAGACACCTGTTTAACCAAAAACATAAAGTAGTCATTAATATCACAGATATTCCAGCATAAAAAGTAGACTTTCTGTTAACCAGGAGCCAAATAACCCAAAGCAATCACAGCCTCCATTGACACTGAAAAGGATCAGTGGTTTCTTGTACAGTAAAGCTTTTGACTCTCAGAGAATCATTTACTCTGATGACAGAACTGACACAGCCCAGCACTCGTCTACTATCATTTTCCAGCCTATATGATGGTGGAGTTATGGATATACCTAAAAAGCAAAGCACAAATAAAATGTTTTTTGGATTTAAAGCTGAACTCTGGGATCATTCAACAGCTGAGCAGGGTTTTCTTTTTGGGGGTCTGCTGTCAGTCATAGAGCTGAACAAGGCTTTGTATTACCCTGACTTGGTTATGGGGATACAGTTTGGAGTCATTTAGCAAAATGCAGAGCCCAATAAAAAATGCTGCAAAATTTATTAAGGTGGCCTTACACTAGTTGATGGTTCACGGCCTGGTATATGATAAATATCACCATGATAGCGATCCTTTACCTGACATCTCCAATGCCCGTTTTGACTAACTCAGGAAAGTGCCACAAACTCTGCCCCTCCAAATCTGACTTGTGGGGAGTGCTTCCTAACAAATGGCAACTCTGACTGCAACAATAGACTGAGCTGTGTTGATATAGTATTAGATGTTGGTTATAGGAGTCTATTAGCACTTTTAGCTTATTTACATTAGCCTAGAGCAGTGTTTTTCAACTTTTTTTGAGCCCCGGCACATTTTTTTACATTGAAAAAATCCTGCGGCATACCACAAATCAAAAATGTTACAAAATGACACTCTGTAGCTAATTCTTTTGTCTCTAAGAATAAACAAGAAAACTATGTTACCTACTGCCACCCACTGACATGGAAGAGTATTACATTACTCTGCCAGTCACTACAGCACAGACACTCGACAATGGTAATTAGATAATTTCCCACGGTACACCTAAAGATCTCTCATGGCACACTAGTGTGCCGCGGCACAGTGGTTGAAAATCACTGCCCTAGAGTATGGTGCATCATGTTGAGTTGATGATAATTTATGAATGTATAAAACTTCTATATGATGGCAGTTTACTCCAAGTTTTCTCAAAAATTAAACTGCACAAATCAAAGCTGTTGATCTCTGCAGTTGTCTTTAAATAGCTTGGTGGGAGTGCATTAAATTGCATTGATGATAATTTATAGATAAATAAGTAAAACTCTTATATGATGGCAGGTTGCTCCATATTATCTCTTAATAAAAAATAGAACAAATATGTTGATCCCTACTTACCCTACTTACTTGTGTTTGGCTCCTCATATATTCTTAGGTGGGCTTCTCTTGAGAAAATTATTTATAACCCCAAAAAACTCATATCCGTTCTGACTCCGCAATTAACCCCTTTCTGTTTTTCTTCTGTAGTATGCACAGTACTTTTTTTCTACAGGGATAAGAGACCGAAAGTACATCTTCAAAGTACTAATGTGTCTTTAGGAGCAAAGATGAGAATTGTTCAGGCTATGGTATTTTATGTCACTCTCTATGGATGTGAAACAATTAAGAAATAAGACAGAAAAGTAAACTGTAATGTTGGCAAAGAATTCTAACAATACAGAGGGCAGCAAGGACAACAAACAATTGGATCCTTTAACAAATCAAGCCCAACCTTTCACTAGAAGCCCAGATGACTGCGCTGAAACTGTCTAATTTTGGACATTATGAGAACAAACTGCTCACTGGAAAAGACAACTAAGCCTGGAAAAGTTGAAGAGAAAAGAAAGCCGATGAACAGCAATGATGTGGATGGACACAGTCACAGAAATGATAAACATGCCATTGCAAAGACCCTAACAGAAGACAATTCATTCTGCAGAAACACAATCCATGTGCTTGTCAAGAGTCGACAATGACTTGGCATTTAATAACAATAACACCATGCTGCTCTGCTTTATTTTACTGGTTTGTCTTATCAATCTTTTATTATCATCCTATCATATCAATCTTTTATCATTTTGCTGTTTCAATTTTTACTGCAGTCCTGGGGCTCTCTGCATGAATTTGTTTCTCATTATTTATACAACTACCTATCAAAAAATTCTACCTATTTTTTTATTTCTGTATCATGTTGAGAACATACTTGCAGAACTTTCTCACTTTTTCCAAATCTTGCCTATGATTATTATGCCTGCTTAGCATTTATTTTTTAGTTCACTCTGAGAATTTTAGGTAAATTTTAGCTCATATACCTATCATCATTTTGTACATGCTTTAAGAACGGGTCTATCCCACCACCCAAAGAAAAAAAATAAAAGTTCTTAACTGCAGTTCAAAGACTATATAAAACTTAGACAATATTATTTAATTTATAATAAATATGAAGCAAATGTAAGAAGACCTGTTCCCTTAACAATTCAAACATTTATCAATCTGGATATGAAAAATGGAGCACAGGAAACTCAAAGAATCCCATTCTCCATTCACTAATAAATGGGAAGCATTATTTTTTTGTGGCTTTAAAACACAGAGAAAAAGAGAACGAAACACAGATGGAAATTGAAGTGGAAATTCAATTCATATTTGATATATTTGACAAGGATGCACAGTATACTTGCCGATTATGGCACACCTAACTTTTAGTTAGTGCCCTGCAACAATGCCAGGTCCAGTATTCTGTCAATGATGCATTCCCTGATGCTGACATCTTTGCTCATAACACATTTGGGACCATTGCAATCCTCTTTGCCCTTTGGGCAGCCACTGATGATGCAACTTCTGTGCATACAACATCTAAGTCTATTATCAGGAATTGAGCCAGGCTCAAAAACTGCACAGGGCATATGCTGTACAGTGTAAGCAAGTGTAAAACAAAAAGCCACCAGGAAAGGTTACTTGGTAAAAGAGACTTTTTTCTTCTTCCATATATTCTGAAGTTATTTCCACTTTTACTCTACCTGTATACTTAAAGTGCACCTATACTAAGTTATTATGTAAACTGCAATCGCTGGGCTCATGCTAAGGAATGCTAATTGCCATGATGATTTTTTGCTTTCAGTAATTTCAGTCACACGGTGAAAGCGTGCAGAAAACTGTTTAAGACAGTCTAACAAGTTGGGCCACAATTAGCTGAACACCCCTGCTGCATATTCATTCTTGGTCAGAAGGTATTGAAGGCAGCAGATCAAAACACCAACCAGGCAAACTGTGTGTTTTTAGAACCAGTTCCCCAATGGCAGTTTACATGTTCCCTTAGTGATAAATCCACTGTAAGGCTCTCTAGCTAAGGGGTACTATTCAGTATATATGGCATATGTGAATGATATATATTAGGTAAAGAAAAAAAGTACTTTATACTTTTGAAACATGTAAAAAAAAGGATAAACGGCTCCCTATTTACGAATCATTTTTCAACGTGGGCTGGTTGTCAAACTAAAAAGACTGTTTTCTAATCTGTTGTTACTGCATGGAACAATATGGATTCCATAAAACCATGCAATAAACTTAACATTCAAAATCAATACAGCATTTTATGTCTGATGATGGCAGCTGTTTACATCATATTTTTTATTGCTATTATATAGGATAATTTCTCCAGTCTTACAAAATACAGATTTTTTTATTACAAAAATCCATAAGCATACAGAAGAATATTAAAAGCAAAGAAAGATCTCTAAAGGACAGATTTTTCTGCTGATCCTGCTGTATTTTTACAGAACTTTTCCATTTGTATTTTTCTGGTTGTGCAGGTTTTTAGAATACTATCCATTGTTAACTTTTAGCTGTATCAGTAAACCATGCAGATGATGCATGTAATATCTCCTGAAACAAGTGCTTCTGCAGCACAATCATTAATTGCTTTAGTGACATTTATTCAAAGAGAGCATGTAACAGCTTCAGACATTAAAGTGTGCCGAATGAACATTTTTAAATATTCAGCATAAATGTTTCTTTAGCCTGCACCTATTATTTCATTTCTCCCTTTCCCTCTTAGTACTACTCCAAGCTCTTTGTGCAGTAAAATCCCAATGTTTTCAACATCGTCTGTCAATGAAAAAATAAAGAAAAGCAACAACGGGGTTAACCCTTATTTATCTGTGAGATTCATTTGTATCTCCCACTATAAAAAACTCTGTTACATACAATAATTGTTCTTTTTTTGGCTTTTTGATTGTGTAAATAATAGTATTTTTGAGTGTTATTTATGCTTGAACAAATTAGGCAGATAAATATTCTGTTAAATAAATAGGGGTAGAATTACTAAATAAAAGTTTGTTTATTTAACACATAGTGAACACAAAGCTTAGTGAATTTGCTGAGGTTTAGCTGACTTCTGTTACCCAATCCTGTAGGTGCAAAAAAACTTTTCTTGAGTTCCCCTTGCAAGGGGATAATTCACTTTGCTAAACCAAACTACCAATAATATTTTAGTAAACCAACACACAATGTCTGCAAAAGAATTTGTGGTTTTAAGGCCCCCAGAAATGGGAGAAAGTTGGACAATCATTTGCCATTTTTGCAGAAATCAAGGACACCAAGAAATTGACTTCCACCCTCCCGCACTGACAACAAGAACTTCAATTGATCAGGGTGTAACTTTTCCACTTGGTGAGAGTATATGTCTGCTCCATGGGCAAGTGAACTGACTGCTCCTATAAATGGTCTGCCCTCTTTATGAATGTCCAGGGTATTCGGAGCAATCAACGGTGGGCCAACCCTGTGGCCACCCTGATTGATGGAGGGGCAGAAATAGGAGGGTGGTAAATTCTATCCAATTTGGTGCCTTAAGCAAGAAATCCCAGGTGGCGCCCCCGCCACCTGAATCAGCAGGGCCTGGTCAGCACAGAAATCTGTGTTCTAATAAGATATCTACAATCATGGGCTTGCATACTTATCATAAATGAAATCAGGCAGGAATGAAATGGACATTAGTGGAGACCTGCAGGTGTAAATTGGAGGTCATAGGGGTGTGGAGAGGAACCAGGGGTGGAAAGTGGAAGTTTGAGGGGGCCAGAGGGGTATAGTGGGACTATAGAGGTTAATTGAGGGACAGTGGAAGGTAGAGTGAGCCAGAGGGGTTTTGTGGAGTTTGGTGGTGGTTCCAATGGTTTGGTTATCAGAGGAGATTGAAAGGGTACAGTGTTGGTTAGAGAGGGCTGGAGGGGCAGTTAAGTAATTAGCGAGGCTGGAAGGATTTTGTTTTGTAAGGGGAGACATCTACTGTGGTTTTTATTGGGGGGGGGGGGATTTATCACATGAACATGATACAAACAAGAAAAGAAGCAACAGTAAACTAGCAGAAAAAAATAATTAAATCTAGCTGCCATATGAAATCCTGACACATGCAAGTAAAACAGCCTCTGTACTACTTCCATTCAGGGCACTTTACAGCTCTCTTCCCCTCTCCAGGTATTAGTTCTGTAGTTCTAAGCTCCTGCACATGGTAGCCCAAAGCCCAGGCTGTGAGATATATGGAAGGGAGACGAAATTCACATTGTCTAAGCACTGAGCACAGATTTGCTGGAATGCTCCCTGACATATTCTCACTCCTGACAGGGGGAAAAATCTGGATGCCGGTGCTTACTTCGTTTACTGAGCAGTGTTACCAACTTAATTATTATTATTATTATTGACAAGAAGCTGAAAAATTATGGACAAATTAATGAAATTTCTATTCAATCGCTACATGTGATGCAGATCTTCAATACTGAAAGAATTTCTGCTTATTAAATAAGCCACTATTGTAACATGTCAAATATATCTCCATATATTTGGGCAGATAATGACATGCAGACCGTGAAGTATGTATATTTAAACAGCAATAACTGTATGCAAGTGAGCAAAGCAAAGCAATTATTAGGCAATGTTTTGAAGCAATTAAAGATTAAGCCCCGAATGTACATCAAACGACAGATTACTGACAGAAAAACACTGTACAGGTTTTATGAAAAGGGGAGGGGGAGGAGGAGCAAGTGGCACCCCGCTGTGCTCTTCTCCATAAGGACATACAGTGGCCATCCTTGCATCAATGCTAATCATGTTCACAGTCCTGTAGGTCATTCTCATCTCAGACCACACTAATGTGGCATGTGTATGTAAAGTTAGAATTTCAATGACTGTAATGGTTTATCTGGGCAGATAAACTTGCAGCCACCTCTCTTCTGCAGTATTTTCATAGTTAATGGAAATCACTGACTCCTGCTCCCCTTATTTCTGCAATTGCTGGAGTGATACCTGAAACAATAGACCTGCTCTACACAAATGATTGATTGTAGCTGTGGGGTAGGTACCTATTCATTAGCAAAAACCATATGGCCACACAGTTGTTCTACATCTGTTAAAAGGGTATGACAATGCCATTGTCATTGAGCAGCACATAAAATCCCAGGTAAGATACAGAATTGTAAGGGCATTTGATCTGACATTTCAAATGAGAGAGATAAATGCTGGTAATGTTCTGTTGTCAGAACTCTTCATGCACCAGTTTATCAGAATCAACACTAAGCTACTCAGCCAGTGTGATTCATGGTGACTTATCTTGCAAAGACAGCTAGGTAGGTGGTTAGTAAAAACAACAGTGAAAGTCTGAAGTCTTGGCTGGTCTTTTTATCCAAAATGATGGGGACTCAGCAGCACAAACCGCGGAAAGTCACAGATAGGAAAAGGATGTTATAACAATGAGTTAAAGGGGAATAAATATGTATAATTGAGCACTAGAGAGATTGGGCCTGATTTATTAAAGCCCAAGGCTGGAGAGTGATCACCCAGCTTCACTGATGAAAGTGTATCGTCTTCAGCTTTGGAGACCTTTAATACATCAGGCCCATTGACTAGAAACCAATAATCAGTTTGAAGCCAATTACTGAAAACATTCTTAAAGTATCTCTAACTTGCTAGAAAAGTTTTCCAGTGAAGTTCTTTGTGAGTGTTTACCTTTTATGCATTGGGTATCCTTTCCTTCGGTTATCAGGGCACTATGTAAAGAATCCTATGGAAGAATTCTGTGAATGATACAGAAGGAGCGCAATTGCAATGGGTGGATTATTTAAAGACAGAGGCCACTACCATTAGCATCAAATAGCCTACCAGCATGTGTTATGGACAGTCAAGGGAAAAGAAGATATAAATAACCCAAAGATAACATTTTATTGAATTTATGGATGTTTTACTGTGGATGAGATTAGTTTTTGAGGCTACCAGGGATTTCTAACCAAACCTTGGGGATCAAACATTTTCAAATTGCAATCATTCAGCAAGCAACTTTTCAAATTTGCCTCCAACAATAAAGAACAAGCTCTAATGCAATACATCACCATTTCCCCTGGTCTGCTTAGTTAAAAGAGCCAATAAATAACAGGAATGAAAAAATAAAAAGGATAGACTCATAGCAGTCATAATGACAGTGTCAGAACTGACAATTCAGTGTTTTTTCTTGCATTGGTAAATGTTCCTATGGTAGTGTCTAGCCTCCCATATCGTTTGATATTAGTTTGGTTATTGGCACTAAAAATGGGAATTGAATAATCGAGTTGCCATCCACCCATGGACCATGGAGTCATTTCAAAGCTGGAAAACCTGAGCAGAATCACTTGTCTTTCATTTTACCTCTGATCCGAGAGTTGAAGGACTTGCTTATGATATACAATCTATTGCCCCAAAGCTACTACACAAATTGAGTGGGATAAAACTGAGGATTTTCCAGTGATGGATGTTTCAGTGTTTTTGGGAAGTGTCCTGTTCTTTGTTTACTTTTTTTGTACATCACAATGACAGTGCCCAAAATTCAGAATACCATAATAGGTGGCACAGATCCATAAACTAATCGTGTAAAAAGAGTTAGATTTTAAAAATTGTAAGGTTGAATTTTTATTGGTGATGATATATCTTGCCTAATATGAAATTCAGGGTGATACATTTAGAGTTATGCTAAAGATAACATTTTTATTTATGCAGTTTAAAATAAAAGTCAACCACTTTAAATCAGCATTTCTTTGCTTTTATACATGGGGAAACATTCAGGGATCAGGTCTTCAAGGATCTCCTGCTATAAATACTATATCCACAGATCGCATGGTGGCTGGTGGGAAGAATATCACCCTTACAGAAATAAAAAAGATCATTGGTGTCAATTAAACTGACCTGAGAATCACAAATTGCTCATTGCCCAAGGAACCCCTAACAACCTTTGGAGGAACAAAATCCTCCAGAACCCTGGTTGAGAAACACTGCCGTAAGCAAACTGATTCGGCATTCTGATCAATGTTTGATAAATATATGAATTGAACATTGATCGAGAACAGCTGTTCTTTGCCTGACAGCTGCAAAACTGACCTCTCCCAAACACACCCTGACAGGCTAATATAAATCAATGAGGAAAGCTTCTGAACAACCATTAGTCAATGGGAATGTTCCTGACAATACCAACAAAGATTCAACATCTTTATCTGTTGCGGTTGTGAATATCAGGGACCTCTCCCATTGACTTTGGTTGCTGGTAATGCTAACTGCTGATTTAAATTAGGAAGTGATTTACATTATTGGAGGGGGTTAGGTGGAGCAATGCTTGATTGGGCTTTACAAAAAGTACACAATTATAATATACCAAGCCAATGACTGATATCAGGGATATATTGATTATTTTCTTGGTTTAGCATCCATCAACCAGGATATGGCCACCATAATTCTATGATAGGTACATTTTCATATAAAGGGTAAACATTGCACAGAAAACACTGAAAAAAAGAAAACACAGGCCAAAATATAAAATAGTTGTAATTTATTGTCACATTTTTCTTCAGTACAATTCATTTTTACCCTGCAGCACCACGGTCTTCTCAATTGCAGAGCAAGTCCATTTCTCTTTTTTGCATTTAAAAAGAATTATTTCATTATTTTGAAATGTCCAGCTTTATGGCCCATACTAGATCTAAAGTCCCTATTTTTAGTTTTAAATTTGTTAGTTTGTATTGTTTTTTTCATACCATACAAATACTGCACCTGGCATTCTTTTTGTATGATATGAACATTTTGCTTGCAGTGGACTCCTATGTCAATGTTCCTTTTCTATCGTTCACACCAGCTTGTTTTTCTTATTTCCTCTACTTTTACTATGTGATTTATCATGTGCCCTAGATGATCTCACAAAGAAATTCTTTGGACGTGGAATTGTACTGAAACAGTATAGTTGCTAGGCAGTCAGACCTTAACACTACTTGTCCTTATAAGGACTTAAATATAGAATATGGCAGTAGATTAAGGGCATCACACCCCTCAGTAGAGCTTAATAAATACTAAGACTTCAAATAAATAGCACCCCTTTTACAGACTTCAGCCTGTTTTCAATGTAGTAAAACTTCTGAAGAGTAAAAGTATATAGAAGATTTAGTCAAGAGTGAGTTGTAATTCAGCTCAGTGAATAAACTTATATTGGATGAAATGAAAGGAAGTATAAATTCACATTGCAAAAATACTTTAGAATGTACAAGGAAAAGTAAAGAAACTGTATTTCTGCTCACAAATGCACAGATGAATGGATGCCCTAAATTTTATTCCACAAAGTGAAAATTAACTGTGCAAAGATTAAAATTCTGATAATGTTAATGTGTTAAAGTTGACTTAACAATTGTCTAATTATGTGTGAGCAAAAAACATGTCTGTACATATTCCTTGCACAATTGACTTTGAAGGTAAGTATATGGCAATTCTTTAGCAAATCAACCTCATAGAGACTATAATTATAACTTGCATCTCCCATGTTCTAGGGCTGATCCAGGTTCTTTACCTTGACTCTGTTTGTTCCCTACTTTGGTTCTGTTAGATTTCTGCTTGAGAGCTCTTAATCTGGTGTTATTTCTCTCTAAAGGTGCGTACACACTTCCAATTTTTATCGTTCAAAACGAACGACGAACGATCGATTGGGCAAAAATCGTTCGTAAAAAAAGTAACCAACGACGCCGACGAACGAGGAAAGTCGTTGGAAACGAACGACCGGACCGGCGGATCGGATTGGACGACGATCGTTGAACATCGTTCGTGTGTACGATCGTTCGTTGATCGTCCATGGTCTGAGCATGCGTAATGAACGAACTTTCCTGTCGTGCACATAGTTCCTCTATCGCTCAAACGATCGTATCTATTGTGTGTACAATATCTACGAACGATCGTGTCGTTATCTCTATGTGCAGGATCGGTGCTATACGATCGTTCATAGATATCGTGCAGGATCGTTCGTCGTTGGTTTTCCAACGATAATAATTGGAAGTGTGTATGTAGCTTAACTCCTACAAGTACCCGCCCTACAAGTACCCTGGTAAGAAGTAAGTCACTGAACATATAAAAGACTTGGACTTACATGGCACTGGAGGTAAACCATTTGCTCAACTATGCTATCAAGTTAAAGGAGGGATAATGTGGAATAGAAACCTCCACTTGATTTGGTATTTACTGTAAACCAGTAAAAAGTTTAGAAGTACATTTTCTCATAATGTACAATTATTCCCCTCTGTTACACTAAAATAATCCACGCTTTCGCTCACAAACTGCCCGAGATTCCATGGTGTTCCATTTAATGGTTAGTAATGTCTATATTGAGCCTTTCAACAAAATACTGATGACCAAGTAATTTTAATAAAGCAGCACATTCAAAATAAAATTGGGGCTTCATTTTGATTAACCTGAGGTTGTCAACTGCACTGAAATTTTAGTTCCAAAATCAGAGGTGTGGCAATGTAAGTACTAGTAATCTATAGGTCAATAAGCAGTACATTGCACACAAGCAACACACATTGTGGGTAGGAGCACTCATCAAATGGAAGGTAAAATGTATTTTTCAAATTTTCTTTATCTTGAGGAATTCTTGGAATTCATCAAAAGCCTTTGAATTGAACACTGATTTTCTGAGCTGAAGTACAACAATAAAGTAACTGAGTAATGCTAATAAAGTAGCACATCCAACAAAGCAAAAGGCTGAAAATACATTTTTGTTGCCCAAGTATCATTCTGCCCAACCTTAGATCCTCAGTTCTAGGGTGCCCATCATGCAAGCTTCAATTTTATCTGCAGTCTGGCAAGTCAAAGTAAGCACCTCTATATAGATCAGAAAGGCATATGCATTGTACTGAGGGATGCTTGGGGGCATGTCAGAGCTCTGACTTAAAGTCACAATTTGCATTCTAAAACGTAACGTAAGAGGATATTTAGATAAGACATGTCAGGCGGCTCTGTTGGCTTGACTGCTTTATCACCATGACAAAATTACTCTCTTAAAGCAAATCTTCTCTTAAAGCTATACCGAAAACTGTGAAACACCAGCAACACTGCCTAAAAACTTGTTGCTGCTATAATAGTAATTTTATATTCTGTTTAAATAGATCTAAACAAAATAGTAGCATGGCTGAATCTGTAAAATGCTGCAACTATCAGCAATACATCTTCTTTATATCTTGTATTTCTACATTTTTGAAAGATTAAATATTAATTTGTGCTTTACATGGCTGCAGGAAAAATGTTCTCTGAAGTTTTACTCTTCAGTTCCATATTTTACCAATTGTAAAAACATTATCCAACGCCATAAATCCTTATTATATGCCTTGCAATTTTTTTAACCTCAAGTAAAGCTGGCTTTTTAAATAAAGTGTATGTTTGTTTAAGATATCAAGTTTATATTTTGCATGCTTACAGTATGTTGGATATTTGTTAATTGCATTATACATACATTCAGTAAACTTACAGTTTCCATCAGATGCATTTAAAATGACTTACAAAAACACAAGCTGAAAATTTAGGGCAATAATATACAATTGAGGGTGTATTACAATAAATTTAGGAGCTGGAAGAAAGCAGAGCAGTTACAGATTTTTACTGAATTACTCAATAAAAATGTTTGGGATACATTTATAAATAATTTTAAATCAATATGGAAAGTGTGCTTTTAGCAAAGAATTTCTATGACAAACTATTGAAAATTCCGTTGCATACTCTTGTGTGCAAAACATTACATACTATACAGTTTCTAAAACACTACACCACTGGCATAAAGGGGATGACTGGTATAGTACCCTGCATACATATTTTTATTCTAATTTTATTTTTGAAGGATTTTGAAATCATATATGTACAGTATATATTTGTAATATATACATATAATTTATGTTTAATATCTGCTGTCTAGTTAGACCTGTGCTTTTAGACTTGAGGAAAAAACTTGTTTAGTATAACTGGGATTAAATGGAAGCTGTGCTATTTAAATTTTTTTTTTAATAGTTTCTCATGTATTCTTAATATGAAAAATTTTAAATATATTAATAAAGACAATAACAATTAAAGACTAACATATAATAAACTTTGCTATATCATTTTGAGTATGTGTTTGTTCTGTCCAGCAGTTCACATGGATTAACTGCCCTGAGTAAATGCTATATATCTCTTACCAAACAGCAACTGCTGTTTAACTAACCCATTAAAGCTTGCCAACTGTACCTGTAACTCAACACTTTTTTAGGCGTCATTGAACTAAATTAAAAACAAAATAGGGTTCATTCATTAAATATGCAAACATTCATCAATGTTTCATACACAATAAAAATACAGTTTATCCGATAAGATTTTTGCTGTGCTTCTAATGCCATCACTGTTTTTTTTATCTTTTGCTTTATAATAGTACAGCAGACCATGTTCAAAGCAAATACTGTTTATATGCGACTGTTATACTAGCTGACCTATTATGTGTAAGCAGACACTGGCAGCACCTAAATTGAACCCAATGATCTACTTTCTGTAGTGCATTTTAAAATATCCTTATATAAACTTTTTTTGAAATGGATTTTTTTACATTCCTCAGTAAGGTTGAAGCAATCATCAAGCTATGGCATGCCCTATTCATTAAACTAATAGGTATGGTTTGATGTGACTGAGTAACCAGTATGCTTTCATTTTAAATTAGAACTTAAAAAAAATTAAGGATTTTAGGAAAAGTTATAAAAAAACAAAAACAAAAGAAAGCCAATAACATGAATGCATGACCATGTTTTTACAGTAAGTAAAAAGTTTTATCACAGTTTTTATAGCTTGCATGAGTTCATTTTTAAAATATTTTTTCACTTTTTTTAATTCAATGACTTTGTTAATACTGGTGTGTGTTCTTGGGTTGCTAAAGTTCTATGCTTTGTAACAATAAACACCGTATAGCTTGTGCTTTTTATCTGGGTAACCAACAAAGCGCACAGCTGCTTCAGTAGGACTGCAGCGTCTTCTTGGTTTTGAGATTGGATAACGAACACTACCATCAGCCAACCATCCTCCATCGCAACGATCGTATCCAAGTAGCTTCCATGCTGCATACATCTGGCCTACTTTTGCAATCTGAGCTCCATCATTGATACAGGCTTGCACAGCTTCATCGTAAGTCAGCTTCACTGGGTGTATTAGGTAATAAAAACGACCTAGGGATGAAAAAAAATAAACAACCTCAACATTTCAAAAAAATGCTCATTTCTGTCTACAATTTATTTACAAATGTTTGTATTAGAAGAATGCTTGGGTAGCATGGTAGCTCAGGGGTTAGCACTTTTGCCTTTGCAACACTAGGTCCTAGGATTGAATCCCAGCCAGGACACTCACTGCATGGAGTTTGCAGGTTCTCCCCATGTCTGTGTGGGTTTCCTCCGGGTACTCTGGTTTCCTCCCACATCCCAAAAACATGCAGTTAGACTAATTGGTTTCCCCCTAAATTGACCTTAGGCTGCATTAATGACATATGACTATGGTAGGGACATTAGATTGTGAGCTCCTTTGAGGGACAGTTAGTGACATGAGTATGGACATTGTACAGTGTTTCATAATATGATGGTGCTATATAAATACTGTAAAATAATAATGCTCACATTGTATAAAGCTCATTAGTGGCTACAATTCATGTTTAAATGACTGTTTTAAAAGGAGGACTGGCTCCAAAAGAAGCTGTTGACATTCTTCCAACAGGAGCTGGTAAAATGCTAAACAATATCCAAACAGATAAACTGGCTTTGATTGGGAATGGTCGAATGTGCCCAGTTTGTTAGACTATTCATTGAAATCTGATAAATATTCTTCTTTGATAGAATTTGCATTGAAATCCCTGACTTTTCAAGGTAATTGCAAAGCTCCAGAACCTGGTACTCTCACAAAACTATTAGAAAGGAAAGCTGGGAGCATCAATCTTTTGTGTACTGTACTTTTTTCTAAAAAGAAAAAAAGGCCCTTCCCAAACCAAATTTCTAGACATGTAGCCAAGAGTGGCAAGAAAAAAAGGGGCAGAAAATGTGTCCTTGCTCCTGACAATACTAGGCTTCATGTCATTGGGGTGAAAGTGTTCCATATTGAGAAACAATGGGCTCCTCCTCACAACCTGTCCTTGTAATGATTGTGGGGGTATGTTGGGGTGCCTATGGTATTTTTAGTAGTAGTAAGACTCCTTTTATTTCCACAAAGAGTTAAAATGTAGAAAAAAAGACACACACCTTTTTATTGAAATCAAACTGAAAGTGTCAAGGCTGATAATACAGATGACAAAGGATTCTCTGTGCTATCTGTACATTTGACAGAATTGTGAACTGAGGTCCAGAATTGATGAAGCTGCCAGGTTTTCACCAAACTGGGCTGCAAACAGCTCCCACATTGTAGCCCTCAAGATGCTCAAGTGGACAATAGACACATTAATCAAAAAACAGAACGGTCAGGACAAGTAGTGCACAAAGTCAGGAATAGAAGAGACAACCAACAGGATCACTGGGTCACAGGAACCCTTAGCTATAAAAAACCTATTGCAAAGGGTAAAGCAGCAGACACTGTTAAATAGAAAGTCCAATTGGCAGGCTAGGAAGAGATTGGCTGAGTATAAGGTATATTAGAAAAGCAGGCAAAATCTGCCAACACCTATACAGTTCATAATAAAACAGACTGAAGCCAAGTCTGCTACATCCCTTTGCAGTATTCTTCACTGGCTTCCATTTCACCTTAAAATCAAATTCAAGCTCCTGTGCTTTGCCTTCAAATCCCTACACAGTTATCATCCCACTTACCTTTCCGACCTGGTAAAGAAATACTCCCCCAGCCTCTCTGTCCGCTCCTCCAATGACCTACTAATGACTTCCTCACTCATAACCTCATCACACGCATTGCTCCAAGACTTTTCTAGAGCTGCTCCAACTCTCTGGAATGGTCTTCCTCGTCCTATTCGGCTTGCTCCTACTTTCTGCACATTTAAAAGTGCTCAAAACCCATTTTTTCAAACTTGTCTACCCATCTTCTTCTGTCTTTTGAAACCCTCACTACTTCCCACCACTACATATCTCCCCCCCCCCATTATGTGATACTTTCACCACCTACTAGATTGTAAGCTCTTCAGGGCAGGGTCCTCTCCTCCTGTATCACTGTCTGTATTAGTCTGTCATTTGCAATCCCTATTTAATGTACAGCGCTGCGTAATATGTTAGTGCTATATAAATCCCGTATAATATTATTATTAATAATATTAATAATAATAATAATAATAATAATAATAATATTAATAATAATAAAGTAGAGGAAAAACCACAATCTGATGTGTGACAGCAACACATACTTCTCCAGAAATAGGTAAAGGTATTCCCATTGCTTTTTTCCTAATTTTTTTGTATAGCTAAACTAAAAAACATATTTTGTTTGTTTTTGTTTGTTTTTGTTTGCATGTTATAAATATATTACACTGCTTTCCAACATATTTAATGGGAAAGCGTCAATTGACTTGGTACAAAAACCTATTGCAAATGTAAGTATTGGGATTATAATGAGATGAAATCTGATGCAAATTAACCCTACCATGTTCTCCCATGTAAACTTTAACACCGATTTAGGAGAGAAAATTATGCTTTTTAAAATAAATTATTAACATTTTACTTGGCTCATCTTGCCACATGTTCTTCCCTCCCCCAGTTAACCAAGGAGAGAACAATTGTTCAAAGCTGTGCACCTGCCTATCACTTTACAAGGAAGGATGCACATGTGGGCAATCGGTGTAAATGGGCAGGTCATGGGAGAACAGACAATAAACTTCTCTGCAACTTCTTTGTGCATATTGCAATCAATGCCACCTACAAGGGATTTGGGAGGAGAAGACAAAGCTATTACCTTGCCTAGGGACTCATTCTCCCTCAGCTGTGTCTGTTTACCAGGGTATAGAACTATTAATTGTGAAGAATGTAGTCAATGTTTTGCATTTTGAACTAGCTTGTGGCATATGTTATTTCATTGCTGAACAACTGGGATTTCAACATTTTGACCTTAGAAAAGTTTCTGTATCTTTTACTGTCTTGACACTGACATGATAACACACTTTATTGTGTGCAGTCCCACTGTGTCTGTAAGCTCTCCTTGTAATTTTTTGTTAACTCTGCAAGAGCTAGTCCAAAATACAGATACATTATCTTCCATAGTTGTTTTCAACTCTTTCCCTAATCTCCATGAACATAAGCCCTTGAATGAAAGTCTGACGAGGACTGGAAAGAAAATAGCCGTCATGGAAACCAACATTTAAATTCCCATTAGCATCTTCTAGTGCCAGAAATCTGTGTTCTGTCAAATGCTTCCAGAAATGACATTGCCTTATCAATTAATTACAGTATCACATATTTTGTGATAAGCTATCTGCTATTTAATGAAATGCATTGTAATAAATAATTTAATGTTAGAAACACAAAATTAATTAAAGAATTAGGCAGTAGGTACTTATAACGTTTATATGTAAAGAATTTAGCAGTCAGAAAATGGGTTGTAAGAAGAAAGGCAAAATTATAATTTTTGCAAAAAAAAACAGGTTTCCGCTTTTGTTAATTGAAACAATGTCGTTATTAGGCAACACATTAAATTTTGAACTCTTTTGCTTTTCCACATAAAAAGTGTTTGAAGATGGGTATTATACCTAACAACTATCTTGACATTTTTGATTATGTTCATTTCTTTGCTATCTTGATTTACTAGTTGATGGGTTAACTAACAACTCAGTTAACATATTGGAGGATTGAATCTCAAAATCTTCATAGACCTGGCTGATGATAACTTGCTGGAATGTATTAACAAGAGTGAAACAGAGAACCCCTTTAGTTATAAATCCATAGTAGGGTACCTACATCCCAAATTAATAACAGAAGTGGAAGGTTTAATTTACCCATTGAGTGAAGACCCACATTGGATAAATAGGTAAAGGGGAATTTTTAGGGTACCAAAAAAGCTCAACTGTAATAATAAAGGCAAGTAATTTATTAACCATTTAGTATTAAAAAAATGTCATTTATCATAATCATCTTACATGCATATCCACATTTTAAAAACATATATCAGGGTTTAAAGAGGCACTAGACACATATATACCTGTTATGTAAGATGCTTGCTAAAGCCATATATTATTCCAAAATTTTATTACAGTATTCAATTTTTGACCAGTAATCAGTAGATGATTCAAGGGTCTAGATGCTCTACGCGTTTCGCAGATCTGGTCTGCAAAATAGCAGTTTGCAGTCTCTTAAAGGAACTGATTGCTGCTGCATTGGAGAGGTGCTGTTTTTCAAGCCTGGGAGCCTTTGGACATATTTATGTAAACCTTTTCCTGGACACAGTGGACACAGTACTCTCTGCATAGTCTACCTAGTTTTTTTCATTTTCCAGTCCAAGATGTCTGTTTTATTTCTAATTTACCACCAATATTAATGGGTCAACAACAGAACTCCTAATGAAGAAGACCAGATCTGCGTGGATCATTTATACCCTTGAATCATCTTGTGATTACTTTATTATGTCCAAAAATTTACTACTGTAAATGTACTGTACCACTGTAAATGGGGATATGGAAATAAGATGATTATGATAAATTAACATTTTTTATTACTAATTGGTTAATAAATTACTTGCTTTTTTTTATTACAAACAAGTTTTTTTGGTACCCTAAAAATTCCCCCTTTACCCATTTATCCAATTTGGGTTCTTCACTTGAATGGGTAATTTAAACCTTCCACCTTTTCTGGAATGTATTGCTAAACTATTTCCCTTTACTAGCTTGTCTAGGGTGGTGCTTCTATGGTGATCTCTATAATCATATGCTTAGCTCCCTGATTCCTAGATGAGAGCAGTTATCACCCAGAGAACGTAGCAGAAGAGAAAGTATAATTCCTTTTTCATCATTTTCCCATTCTCCTCTGAAGAAAGAAGGTTTTATAAATCAGAAGGTGTCCTTGCCTTTAACTTTAAACTTAATAGAAAAATCAAAAGCAATGAAATGTGATTCTATATATTACTAAATAATGTATTCAGACGTATTCTGTTATCCAATTCTTTGGTGACTGCCTGTAGCCTTTTATATACCTATTCAGGAAAGTAACATCCATGCATGTGACCTTCTGAAAAACATTTAGATCTCATTAATGCTTAAGAAATGTTACCTTTAAAGTTTGATGTGAAACAAAAGACATCATATCGGCCTTTGACTTTGTCCCTGTAGCCATAGTTTCGAACTCCGGGAACGGTGTTTTTACCACCACAGGGTTCCCTGGGGTTTGTTATTGGGTATTGTACGGATCCATCACTTAGCCAACCTGCATTACACCAGTCAAGTCCAGACCTCCATGCATCATACAACTGATCAAAGGAGGCGATTATAGCATCCTGATCTTGACAGGCTTGTTGAGCCTCATGAAAGTTCAGATTATACCGGCCGTGCCGGGGGAAGAATGGAAAAACAATACCTGAAAAGTAAATATATAAAAAAGTTGATTAGAAAGCTCATACCATTAAATGTAACATGTTACACATAATTAACTGAGTAAATAAATGGTTACAAATTTAGTGTATACTGTAATAACCTTCACTGTGCTGGAGAATGTAAGTTTTTTTTAGTGTTCTACCAATCTTGTTATAAATTCTTGCAGGCTTACCTGTACCATGTATTAGGGAATATTCACAAAGATTTGTAAAGCCATTCAAATAACATATCAAAACAACAGATTCCACAAAATATTCAGAATCATATCTCAAGTAAATATTATAAAACACTTTTGGTGGTCTGTGAGCTATTTGATCCAATTAACTTTCTGAAATTATTTTAATAATCACAATATACATATTTATTGTCAATGCCAAGTTGTATAAAGTATTTTTTTGTAAATCATTTGTAAAAAAATAAAATCCACATTATTGTTTTAAAACGTTTTCTATGCGGGGGCTAATACAGGGGCTTGGGACTAGCTGCTACCATTTTTTTTTACCTTCCAGTAAAACAAATGTTGACACAATGTATAAACTACAATAACAGTCCTCTTTTTGATTTATTATAAAATCTGTTCACCACATACACAGGCCCTGCTTTCTGCTTTGCAGATCTACACAATGGTTGTATTTCATCATTGCTTTACATATCTGTTATCTTACAACACCACATATAAAATGCACTCCCTATGTAGTTTATACTTCTCTACGGCTGTTATACTGGAAGGTGAAGAGATGGTAGCAGCTAGCCTTTAGCCCCTGTAATTGCTTATCTAAGAATCTAACACTTAATACAATACAAACTATGGTAGAGCAAGCATGTGAAAAGCAACATCAAAAATACAAATATTATTGTATAGATTCCATAAAAATCTGAAAGTTGGGAGGATGGGAAGGGGGGCATTAAATAGCATATTCATATATCATTGCAAACCAACTGTCTTTGGCTGCACAGTCAATGGGCCTGATTATTAAAGCTCTTCTAGGCTGCAGATTATACACTTTTATTAGTGAAGCCGCATGATCCAGCAAACCTGGGATGGATTTCCTAAAAGTCATTTGATGTTGCAAATGTTTTCAATCCGTGACCAGATCCGTTTCAGGTTTGCTGGATCACCCAGCTTTACTGGTGAAAGTGTATCCTCCCCAGCTTCAGAGAGCTTTAAACCCCCTGGTGGTAATACCAAATGTGGCTTGGGGTGAAATTTCTTTACAGAAAATGGTAACCCCGAGCCACACAGAGGAAAAAGAGGACTTACCTTGTCCTCACAAGCCCATGGCATCCCCCAGCGATGCGGGCATCTAGGTCCACTTGGTGATGCCCGGCCAGCATTGGCGATCGGTTAGGGATGCCCGGCATATTCCTCCCCTAGCCTTGCATCTCGGCCTGTGAGCGTTGGAGACGCGAGACTAGGGGATACAGATGCCGGCCGACTATGCAACGTGTGTGCGGCCAGGTGGTGTGCATTGTGGGGGTGGACCGGCGGGAAATTAAAAAATTGGAAGTATTTTTACATGTCAAATGTACCGATTTGACATGTAAAAATACAAAATATTCATACCACCAGGGAGGTTAATAAATCAGGCCCAATATGTTTGGTCAGAATGGTGAAGGCCCTGTTCCAACAAAAGTTCTGTCAAGTTTTTGGATGCAAAATGAAGTTGCCCTATGCTAGAATTTGGCTCCACTGTTCAGAAACTTACAAATGTTAGTCGTGTACACTGCATTGAGCATGCACTGTGCATACAGCAATGGGCAGCAAGCATTGTTATTAAAAAAACTGCTGCAGAAAAAAATGTTTTTGGAGGAAAGGCATTTAAACTCTCTTTTTCATGTGCACATTACAGAACAATTTTATAAAAAAATTGCATGGCATATGCTAAATTTCAGGAACCTTACTATACACAAGTTGTCTTTAGGCCATTTAAAAATCACATATTCAATCACACTGAGCAATTGTTATAAAACACAAATATCTAAATACGTGGCTTCTAACCCAAGTGGGATGGTGCAGCTACAAGATGAGTAACAGATCTGTTATACTGTGTTTTACTAATGGATGTGTAAAGTATTCTAACCCTTTCGTATTCTATACAACATTTAAGAAATTATCTTTTTTCTTTAAATTTGTTTTCTACAATGATAAGCCTAAGAAAGGTATTACCTTGTAAATCCAATGACACAACAGCGGTATCATCCTCCAGTCCTTCAATGACTTCACACTTGTATCTACCATAGTCTTCCAGTGTAATGTCGGTGATAACTAGTGAAGCATCGTTTGGACTTGATCCTTGCAGGTAAACCCTGCCTTGGTAGCTGCCATAGATCTTCTTGTGGTGCCCCATTGAAACAAAGACATCCACTTCCTTGAGGTAATCTGAAGTCAGTTTGGTCCACTTGATTCGAATTTTATGTGAAAGTGATTCTGTGGACACTGATTCATGATGAAATTTGCATGGCAGTGTGGCATTACCACCTCGATGGGAGATGACTTTAGCTTGCTCTACCTCTACCACAAGCTGAGGTCCATTCTCTGCAAAGAACACAAAAACAGTGAAAAATTAGTCTCGAACAAGGGTTTATGCTGCTCATAATTCAGTATATGTAGAAGCATACCAACCAGAGCAAATTGATGATCGAGCCTGTTTGTTCCCACCTGTTTCTCATATATCTCGTATATATACAAGCCATTTTAACGGTTGTAACTTTGCATCTGTATGCATTTTTTTCAGAGCAGGGTAATAAAACATTTGAAGAGGTTTGTGTATTCATTGGATCCATCATTTGTTTCCTTTTTATCTGAAGTGTTTTAAAGTACTGCTACTGTTATTACTGTTACTTTACTATAATTATTCTATTCTTTTAGTTTTATGTAATCAGTTTTACCACATCTAACTTCTATTATTGTGTATTATTCTTATATATTGTCTTTACCATTGTAGCAGCAGAGCCACAGGGAGTCACAATGGTCACAATGGCAACTGGGTCCCTGCTCCTGGGTGATCCATAGAGACCTGCATTACTGTGATCATTGTAGGAAGGAAGGACAGGTCTGAAACTACCAGGGCTCTGATACTGTGCGGGGCATCTGCACTGCGGGGATCTGTAATTAAATAGGGGACTTACCTAAGGAAGCCCATCACTGAGGGAGTGTATATCAATGAGGGGTGACTGTCATTGAGGGGGTCTGTCACTAAGGTTTTGTCTAAGTCTGAGCTGAACATTTCTCATCTGCTATACTTCCCTTGTGGTATGTGTGGTTGTTAGAATAATATACTATGCTTTGGATACACAACATTCAGATTACAGCAGGTTTCCATAGGTGGGTATAATGTCAAATGGCATATTCACAGTTAATGCAAAATCAAATTAAACTTATCTTCAGAAATATACTAAGTGCTATAGGTCCCCTGTGCGGCTACACAGTATTCACAGACTCAAGATTGATCACCCCAGCCCTTAGGTATTATTATACCTTATGCATGAGGCTGAATCTGTTTTAATATACTGAACACATACTGCATGATTACATGGTGCCTTAACACCCGTTATGTCAATGTGCAATTCATTAGGGCAGCCCATTAATTTGAATGTTTACCAGAATTCCCCCGAAAAAGTGTTGTAAATGTAGCTTACTACAGTGCATCATTGTGTGTTGTGCAGTGCTGCATCACACTACCATTGGAAGGATAGCAAGGAGCCTAATGTATGTTACTATAAAATATAACACTGTGGTCCAGTGGGGCCCCAGAAGCCTGCAACAAGAGGGGATAGGTGGGGGCCAGCATGAGGGGGATAAGCCAACAGGTTTTCTGATAAAGGGAGTGTGAGTGGCCTGATAGTATAGAGGGGTCAGGATAGGTCAATAAATAAAACAAAGGGAGGGTTTAAAGGTAGTTTATAAAAAAGAGAAAGGAGAGGGAGGGGATCAGAAATTTGTCAGTTTGCAGGAGAAGAGATCCCCGCCCTCCCGCCCTGTGTTAAGGGTTCTGGGTAAGGTTTTGGTAAGGTGCTGTGAGGTTCTCAAGGACAGGGGGTTTGTGTCCAGGGGTAAAAGTTATGAAGTGTGGAGAGCCATCTTTGGTATGGGGTCCCCAAAATTATGGTTAAAGGAGGGTGAAGTGGTTAACTTCAGTCTGGAGATGCGGGATTGACATTGTTCCCTGTTTAGTGGTGCCTGGGAGCATGATGTATATATATCAATTTAAACGCAGATCCAGTGTTAATGTGAAAAATGTGAGTTAAAACATGTAAAGGACCGACCACCTGAGAGGTAAAAAGTATAGGGATTAAAGTTTAAAAAAGGGATGTTTATATTCATTACGTATAATGTGTTATATAAGTCATTAAATTGTTATGTTAATAAACTGCCTTAGGGCCAATTTTCACCATACCTGCAGGTGTCCGAGTGTTATTGTAGGGTTAAGTGGTGAGAGGTAAAAAGGGGGGTGAAGTAGTTGGTGAAAGTATGTTGAAAGGCTCTGGCCTACCTCGGTCATGCAACAAGATGGGTTGAACAAGGCATTGAAGTATTGGTAAGTAGACTTTAAGATGTGCAGACGAAATACAGTTTGCTTGATCAGTATTTGACCTTTTAATGGGATAGTTATAGTGTAGTGTTCTCCCTAGACGTTTTACATTGGCCATGACTTAAGGAAAATTTTTGTTTACTCTATCCTGATTACTATTTTATTATGAAGACACAACACATTCCTCCCGTCTTTGTAATGATTTGTAGACATCGGACTTCTTCTTCAAGTATGAATGTTTTTCTTTGTATATTTGTTATTGTGTAACATAATGACAGGAAGAATTAAAGCAGTGACTGCAATTATGAAGAACATACAACTCATTTTAATACTCAGGCATGTTTGTGGTATTGATTAATGCCGTATGTGCTTTTTTGCATTCTTTTGATTTGGACCGATGTACCTGGGTGGCTATAGTAGATTTTTTTCCTTTAGCATTTTCAACATAACAAAAGAATTCGAAGCATCTTAAAAAAAAAACAGGGAAAACAAAAGACCATTATCTAATTAATGTAATTTCCCTGAGCACAACATCACCAAAGCGGAAATATAAATAAAAGGCTTGACTATTAGCACAATTTTGCAGATGTATTTCTTTACTGTTTTGTTCATCATTCTTCTTTAGAGGGGGATTATGTAGAATTTAAATTCTGGCAAATTTATTCTAGTCATTTCAATTTCATGTTGTGCTAATCCCTTCGATCTAAAATAGTACAATCAATTCCATCTACTATAATTCAGAAGTCATTTGAAAGCTTTAAGTGAGTGTTGGAAATCACTTTAGTGTGAAGAACAGATTTTATAGTTTCTAAGAATGATGTTTCCCCATATATAACTCAATAATTGGAATAATGGGAATGAATGGTGGAATCTGGTGCTACCTGGGGACTCAAGTTGCTTGATCCTCTACAATGGTTCCTTACTGTCTTCTTTCAATATTGAGCACACTCAGACCTTTTCCTAAAACATGGAGACTACCATTGATGGATTTCTATTCTACAAATGATAGTAGCCATATAAATACAATTGTGCTACTTTGAATGTAGCTTGTCATACTGACCTTTTTTATTGTTTATATACTTTGAGTCACTAATCTACAACTATAAAATAAGGACTGTCTTCTCTCTGAATCTCCCAATCTGTATACTTGTTCAGAGTTAATTCCTGAAATCAGATCTATAACAGCCAGGCCACTAGCATTAATTGTATGTCAGGCACCATGACACAGTTGATTCAACACAGCTTATGGTAACTGAACTAAATAGCAGTTTAATCTTCAGGTACAATATGTTCTTACAAACACTAAAAGTGCTCAGCATTGCATGTGATGTTTTCCCTGCTCAGAACTGAACTGTATATATATTTATTACTGCACTAGGCATTCAGAACCTTAATTAGGTAATATGTTTGCTTTAACATAGTGCAGGTAGCCATCTTGGTAGAGGATCAGGGCTTTGCTTCCTCATTTCAGAGCTGACCCATCGATGACCAAATTGTTCTATGCTATGGAGGGTTTGCAAAGGTTACACCATTCTCACTTACAAGGAGTTGGATGTATTCCTGATTGACCCTGTAACTGTGAGTAAGTCTTTTCCAGTAAATGTTGTCCACAAACTTTCTGAATGCTTTTCCCTCAAATTGTTTTTATTTGAACTAGTAAATACTAACCAGACTGTTAGATTTGAATCTACAAACATATATATCAAACATATATTATCTACATCTTTTACCTGAACGTATGTTGTTTTACTAATGTACTTTTACTATGTACTTGGTTTTCCTAATGATAATTGTTTTTTAAGCATCACATTTAAAGTAAAGTCCCATGTACTACAGACAGTGCCATGGGATCTCCCATAGAAACAACAGGAGAGATGTAGAAAGCACAGTTCCAAAGAATAATGATAAAGAAATGGGGAGTTTCATGTGATATTGATTTCTCTATAGCAATCAGCACATTAGAAACATTGCCAAATTTCATTTC
The DNA here is from genome assembly GCF_032062135.1 of Pyxicephalus adspersus. NCBI lineage: Eukaryota > Metazoa > Chordata > Amphibia > Anura > Pyxicephalidae > Pyxicephalus > Pyxicephalus adspersus. Next base: position 74,473,812 of record NC_092863.1, on the reverse strand, counting down.
AAATGAGACACTATGCCTCTTACACAGTAAATATTCAGCTTTACTGCTGTATGCACTATGGTGTTTAGCTGCAGCCACAGTACAGGAATTGCACTGATAATTTCCAGGAGAAATCCATGATAATGCAAAGAGTTTCACACATTTCTCCTCCTCATAAAGTCAGCCATGCCCAATGGGTTTCAGGTCCTGCTGACATTGAAGGGGTTATTGAAGAAATTATTATTAATAATATTATTACACTGTATTTATATAGCACCATCATATTACACAGCACTGTACAAAGTCCATAGTCATGTCACTAACTGTCCCTCAAAGGAGCTCACAATCCAATGTCCCTACCATAGTCATATGTCATTAATGTAGTCTAGGGTCAATTTTGGGGAGAAGCCAATTAACCTCAGTTCAGATTTTTGGGATGTGGGAGGAAACCCACACAGACACAGGGAGAATCTGCAAACTCCATGCAGATAGTGTACAGGCCAAGATTCGAACCTAGGACCTAGTGCTGTAAAGGCCAGAGTGCTAACCACTGAGACACCATGCTGCCATACAGAAATAAATTTAAATAGTACAAAAATGGGATCAGCCAGGTTCTTGCTTGCAGAAAGGCAAGTTATATCCCTTATGTAATAGAACAAGCTCACCTACCTGTTCAGAAGCTTTTTGATAATGTTGCATTGTGCAGCTCAGTGCATGAACCTGGCATAGTTGGCATGCAGATGAGTTGCTTCATTTCAGCATAGCTAATAAGTACCCTGAACCCGCAAGAGGACCAAGTGAAAATTCCAGATGCAGAGTAAGGAGAGGAGAGTTTTCATGAATTGTGAACAGGCAGGTAAGTTTTTATTTTATTTCAGAAGAGACATTGTCAGTCCTTTCTGCAATAAAGAACCTGACTGCTTGCAATTTATTGATGCTTAAGTTTAGTTCTGCTTTATGATGATGGCCATCCTATGTGTCTGTGCATCTTAACCAATGATACCTGTAAAGGTTAAAAATGTGATATGCATATTTGTGTGTATTCATATTTTTTTACATTCAACTTTATCAAACTTTATTTTTTTTTAATGACTTGCTCCCAATCATTTTTATAGGACTGTACCAAATTTTCATTTTATTTTACTTACTCTATAAACTCAGTGAGACTTGTTTATGAAACAGGAAAAAATGAAAAGGCAAAGCACATATTTTTATGTACTATGATGTATCATCTTATCCAGCAGGCACACACATTCATCAGTGTACTTTTTAGTGCACTTTTCATGTTTTTCTATCCAAACATCACAAAAAACACATGCTGCCAGCTTTTCATCTGTGGCATTACTTTTTTAAAGAGTGCCTGTACTTTACTATACTATAATGGTAGGAATGTTGTGAAGGATGAAGGCAGGAGAAATTGTCAATGTAAAAGGAATCCAACATTGATGAAGGTATATTGTATGAAAAAAAATCTTATACCATCATTTTTAAAGAAACCTTTGTTTTGTCAAAGAAAAGCAAATTGTTTGCTTGATGCCCCAATTGCAAGGAGCAATAATCTACTTTACTCTGTGCCTCCTACCCTCCATACCTAGTCAGCTATTGAGGAGCGTATGATTTATTTTTTAACCTCCTGGGCCCTTTATTTCTGTCCGGATTTATTTGTCTAATAGCAGTACATTGTTTTTCATGAATTTTTGTTTTACAGTATAACAGTATGAGTATAATAAAGTTTGAAACACAAAATAATGTCAAAATAATAAATTAAATAATTTTTTTAAAAAAATGAATGAATCAAACTTTGACATGATTTTGTGTTTCAAACTTTATTATACTCATACTATTATATTATACTGTAAAATACATTTTCATAAAAGACAATGTACCGCTTTTTGACAGAAATTCAGTTAATTGCATTCAATACAGTTCTTTTGTATTGAATGCAATACAAAAAAAATTTCCCGCCGTGCCCCTACCGATGGCTGTACGCACCAACGTCACCGGGAACTCCTCCACTCGGACAGATGGAGGAAGAGGACACGGCCAGAGGTTGACAGGACACCAGAGGACACCAATAAGACCAGGTAATTGTTTGTTTTTACCCCAAGTGTGATTCTGGGTTACTGCTTTCAGCTTGTTTTTTCTTCCCTCGGGGTTACCGCTGGGAAGGTTAAGAAAAGACTACTAGAACCCATGTAAGTTTTGAATAAAGTGATTTGGAGCCTACATAAAACTTTCTCACTCTTGCCAGTTAAATATAGCAGTGGGAGAGTGAAGAAATTGCTCTGATGCAATACAGTGTGTTGCTTGGTCCTGCATTGACAAAGTACAGGTTTGCTTTAAGGTGGGTTACTCAAGTTTTGTGTGCCTGACTGGTTGATAGGGTCTGATTTATTAAAGCTTGTTCAAGGCCGGAGAAGATACATTTTCATTAGTGAACCTGGGTGATCCAGCAAACCTTGAAAGGAACTGTTCCAGGACTGAAAACATTTGCTAACAAATAGCAAATGACTTAAAGCGGACCTAAACTCAATGTGGCTCAATGAGACTCTTGGCTTCTCCTTCTGCATATGCCAATCTCGGGAAAAGAGATAGTACAAGACCTGTTGGAGAAAAGGTTCAGCGCGATCGAGAGATCTGCGGGATTTAAGATAAATGTGATTTTTTTTTATTTTTGGTTTAGTTCCACTTTAAAATCTATCACAGGTTTTCTGGATCACCCGATTTCACTGATGAAAGTGTATCTTCTCCAGCCTTGGAGAGCTTTATTAAATCAGACCCATAGAGTCAATGTCAAACCCTCTTTAGGGCGCCTATAGTGGAAAAATTGGCAGAGGCTAAAGCTGAAAGTTTAACCTGCTAATATTTTGCCATTCCTGCAATAACATTTATTATTTCAATTTTATTACATTCCAAGGACATCAATATCAAGTCTCCACAATACAGGCAGAACTTAGATGGTCAGCATGGTGCAGTACATAGCTCCCTTCAAACAGGAAACTGTGGAAATGCCAATGATCAAGTGATTGAAAAGATTGAAAGATTGATGTGATTGAAAGAACTGAAATCCAACTAATAAAAAGGAGAGTTCAGCTGGAAAAGAAAGAGTTAGGGCTAGCTGAGAAGCTGACTGTGAAGGGTGATATCAAAGTAAACAGAAAAGTAGAGGAGCCAGTGCAAGACAAAAGGTAAAGCTGTGTGATTTATCCTTTCCTTCTATAACACTAAAGCTACGTACACACTTCCAATTATTATCGTTGGAAAACGAACGACGAACGATCCTGCACGATATCTACGAACTATCGTATAGCACCGATCCTGCACATAGAGATAACGACACGATCGTTCGTAGATATTGTACACACAATAGATACAATCGTTTGAGCGATAGAGGAACTATGTGCACGACAGGAAAGTGAACGAACGTTCGTTCATTACGCATGCTCAGACCATGGACGATCAACGAACGATCGTACACACGAACGATGTTCAACGATCGTCGTCCAATCCGATCCGCCGGTCCGGTCGTTCGTTTCCAACGACTTTCCTCGTTCGTCTGCGTCGTTGGTTACTTTTTTTACGAACGATTTTTGCCCAATCGATCGTTCGTCGTTCGTTTTGAACGATAAAAATTGGAAGTGTGTACGCACCTTAAGCTGCAGTGAGGATTAAGCACAAACCCTTCAGCCTGGTAAAGTAAATAAAAATAAATAAAAAAATAACTTTTTGTTTTGTCAAACAATTGCAAATATTTACTTACTTTGTGCCTCCTACTCTCCATACCCAGCCAGCTATGGAAGAGCATGTGATTTTTGACAAAAGACTACTATAGACTAAAGACTACCGTAATGCGGATATTCTTATCATTACAATATAGTGTAGTGCAGGCACTCTTTAAGAAAGTAATGCTACAGATGAAAAGACAGCAGTATGTTTTTGTTTGGATAGAAAAACATGAAAAGTGCACTAAAAAGTACACTGATGAATGGAAACAGATATTCTTTTTCTAATGGCACTTTGGGGGAAAATACCTGGTTTATATTTGAGTATATGTTGCATTTGTATTATGGTGGACTTTGTTGGGTTTATTTTTCCTAGTTTCTTAAAGCTTGGATATCTAAAAGAGATATTTTGCTATGGGGTCCTAGAGAAATATGTTATTCAAGTGGGAATTAAGCCTACAACACACATTAAATAAAAAAATAATTTTTAAGGGCAGACAGACAGCAAACCTTTTCAAGCTGGGGCTTAACGTCAGTGACTTGTGATTAGCTTTAATTAAGTACAAAAAAAACTGTTGAGGAATTAGGGAGTCCCAACTACATTTGTACATTGTAGGTTTACTACTTTGTCCCTAAATGACTCGTGAATTAGGTAGATGCAAGGTCAAGTCTGAACTCTCCAGAGTTTACAAAATGATTAGACAACCTTGAGGTTGCATTGAACAAATACTGTGCATACAATGAAATGTTTTACTGGGGACATTGAGGACAAATGTGAAGAAAACACAGACAGTGATAAGAACGTGAGGCAGAACATAAAATGGTAAAGCAGTACAAATAATGTCCTCTGGCTTCCATACATATACTGTCACCCCATCCTAATATTGTAATAACATTGCCTGTGCTCTCTCATAATCATTAAGGTTTGTTCTCTGAATTCTATTACATATATTTTAGTTACTTGTCACCTTCAACATGCTAACAAGTAATTTTCCCTTTAATAAAAGCTCCTTAGCTCACATTTATATTCCAGGGTTATAAATACAGTACAAGTCAATTACAACATTGTTTTCTATTGAAAGGAATAAAATAAACAATTTGTTCACAAAGGGCTAGACAGATATACAGGCTCGTTAGAGTCTTTCAATGACCTTTCACAGCCCTTGCAAATTGGATTAATAGACAGCTATAACTTTTCATATTGCCACTATATTAACTAAATGTGATAACGTTGTGTTCCCAACATGTTTACTGCATAACATCCTAATGAAGATAGGTTCAGACTTTACAGGGCTACTGTGCTTCCTTATCTGACTTTTGCCAATGTCTGTTGAAAGCATATAGAAGATAAAGATGGCTAATTTGAGGAATGTATTTCACATGGTTTCATTAAAACTTTCATCAAAGCAATCCCAGGTTCATGCCAGTATAAAAACAATAAAGCAGATATAATCAGGTGTGTACTAAGTCCAAGCAGAATCTGACCAAACCAAACAGACATTCCTATTTAAAGTAGGAGAGAGAGCGAGAGATTTTAAGAATATTTGGCTATAGTGTTCACTCTGATCTAATGGAACACAAAGTCCCTCTGATCCGGCAATGATTGCCCCAGTACCTGTGGAAGTCTTAGAACGGGCATACTCATAGTACTATTTTTAGGTAGGTGAAGACTGCAGGACAAAGACTCATTATACCATCTTTTTTCAAACTTTAATTTCAAACATTAATATTGTATATAAAACTTACATTAAAACCATACACACTGCCCAGTAAACAAAATTTGACTCACTAGGAATTTAGAATAGTATTTCACAAGTGTGAGGACCTGGCTCTAGGCTTTTACCAAGACTTTTTGACAAATTGATCAGCATTTTAAAGCATAATATTAACAAAAATGTGTATCCCTAAAGTATCTGCAAGGTGCCAGTGGTGCCCGACCACTAGTGGGGGAATTGTGCTAGTGGGTTATATTGATTATGCTGGATGCTCAAATAAAAAACCTGAAAAGGACCACAGCAAACAAATCCAAAGACTGTGTAACATAAACAGAATAGAAGATTAGTTGCTAACGTGAAGTATTAGACTCCTAGTGTAGTCACTGTTTTTCTTTGAAATAAGATATGAAATGCACATAGGAGATGTGTTGTTTTTTTTACATTTCTTATGGGTGGGTGGGTGGCTTGGGGGAAAAACACTTTCAGCGGGAACATGAGGTCTGTTGCCAGTCCTTTCCTTTTCGTAGGCACTGTGACAAAGGTGTGAGATAAATGGCATGAAGACACTGTGATAGAGGAGACCTTGTAGAAGAGTTTTAAAGTTGTTGACAGGGGAGCATAATTTTTGTTTTCCCAAATTGTAATATCTACATGTCACTTCACTACTCAACCATTTGGAGGACAATTTGAGGGCTGCAAATTACATTTTATTTAAACTGAAGGTAGGAAGTTTGATAGCCCTGAAAAAGGCACAAAAGTATTCATTTACAATACTCATTTGCTCAAAAAACTTTAGGATTAGGAATCTAGATGGCAGAAACAAATCACCTGGGAAAGGCAAAATTCTGATTAATGCAGGTACAAAATATATATGTACTATTTATTGACTGAGGATGACACATAGCTGCTAATACCATTCTACAATGCCTTTTATTCAGCAAGGGAATATTAATATTAATAAAATTATTATTAATATCAATAATAATAATAATATAATAATAAAAGGGAAGTTTACCAGCAGCAAATGCAACTGGTTATTATTTATTTAAATCAAATAAAAGTCACAAGGCCCTCAAAGTATGCCCTGAAGTAACTGCTTGTGAACAAGAACCACAAAAACCATCCCCTATTCAATGCACACTCAACAACTGATAAAATGTAATCAGTAAGATGATAAATAAACATAAAAGCTGACCTATTACTAAAGTTTTTACCTTACATAAAATATAAGCTAAACATTTTCTTCTTTTTTGGGGGGGGAACCCTTTCTTTTAAAATGAAAAAAGGTGAAGCCCCTCCCCATTCTATCTTTTTCGCCGCAACAATAAAGACAGTATAAAAATGCTGGGATACTCGAATCACTCATACCAAGAGGCTTCTGGATGCTCCTTCTGCACATGCTTGCTATCAGGCACAAAAGGAGCTTTTTCTAATGCTAATTTCGCGCCTACGCAGTGTGAGATCGGGTGATGTAGGCAGAATCTAGAAGTAGAAGAAAGAAGATGGTGGCACCCGGAGTCCGGGTGAAGGTGTATAACAGGACGGTGCAAGACCCAATTCATGAAAGCTCCGGAGGGATTGAGGGATCTGTGAACGTAAAGGTGAGCTTTTCTTTTTTAAGTTTAGTTCTAAATTTTAAGCTATAACTACTGGTTGTCTTTTTGTCCAACTCCAATTACCAAGTCTACTTACTCAGGAATTCTACTGACTGTACCTATAAAGAGTAGATGTAAAATGCCATGTAAATTGTACTCCTGATCTGAGAAGTGGAATAACATAGATATAAATACCATGGCACACTGAACCCCTATCTCTCGTCCTCCAATGTAAGTAACCAAATGGCCTGCTACTAAGCATGCCCTGCTTATACTTCTGAATCCTGGTTCCATTGTGAACATTATGAGCTTGCTTAAAAAGTAGCTGATTGCTCTCTGCTTTGTCCATAAGCTGTGCCATTCAGATCAGGCAGCAATGATCTAAGGTAATATCAGAACTTGCTCCTTCTTTCATCTCCCCACATTCTTGTTTTGCCCCTTCTCTATGGTGAGCTTCAAGCTGCCCAAAAGTATGCCAAACAGGAAGAGGGTAGGCGGGTTCTATCACTACAGAAGTGCCCAGGCTTTGCCCATTCTGTATGGCCCTTTATTTGGCCATAGTAGAGGAAAGTTAAACTACCTATTCTTCCTACTATCAACTTTTTTTATGTTTTTTTTAAGTAACAAAGTCGCCTAAAAAGAATAATTACTGTTTATTTCCCTGTAAATCTCTAAAGGATACAGAAAAAAAATTGTTAGTGTGCTTTAAGTGTGTTTTAGTATGACTTAATGCAGCAAATTTTATTCATGAGGGAGGGGGTGTTATTGCATGAGTTATAAAAAACTCATGTGTGTAAAAAAGTGTGTATCAGGATGTTATATATCTTTAAAGTCCAAAACAGTATGTTTATCAAAAATGGATATCTAGAGTCATTGGAAGAGAGTAGAAAAGTAAGTCAATAACGTGTAAATGAATTTTAATACAGTTAATAATTAAATGGCGCCCACACCTGGGAGCATGCAGCAGTTACTTTAGCCATCAACTAACAGATTTGAATTAAAGCCAAAAAGCCAAAAAAAAAATGGTATGGAAATAACGGGAAAAACCCAAGAGATTCAGCCACTACTATGGGGGTGAGAGCAACAAGGATATGACTTTTCAATTCCAAGTTCCAACAGACTAAACAATTGAAATAAGGGGGCAGACAGGTAATATTATCTTTTTTTAAGATTTTAAGATGGTTTGTGATTCATGAGTTTTAATATATTTATTGTGGGTTACTTTTTTCTAAACCTTTTATATCCGTGGGTATATGGTATTTATGGAATGGAAAGTCCAGACACTAAGGAAAACCATTCAGCTAGGTATGCTATGTTATAAACACTGCAACTGTGCTAAAATGACAAAACCCACTCAATATAATTTAATCTGATGAATCTGTAATTTACTGTGGTTTGATTTAACAGAAGGTATTACAGGGTATTACAGGGAATGTACCTACTTAAGTATGTGCAAAATCTGTATTTCTCTTTCTCCTACTTTTTTCTTGTTTTTTCAATCACAGTCAGTAAGGAATGAATCTATTTGATGCCTGTGAGTAATGTATTTATGTGAGCAAAAGTAAGACACCTGTGGCAGGTGGGTGTTGGAGCTCTTCTTCTGACTGACAAGCAGAATTTCTCAGTTCACTTGATTATCAACAAAGTTTAGTGTTTGTGTAAGCTGCTTAATTTAGCATTTGGATATACTTTTTAATTTATTGTTTTTCATAGATGTCAAACATCCCAATTTCCATGCATCAATAGTTGTAAAAAATATTTCCATGTATTTCACATTATGTAATGCTTTTCTTGATTTAAAAATATTTAAGGGTTGAAGGAAACTTCTCATTCAGTCCCTTTAAATCAATTTAAAGTCCCTTTAAATACAGGTTTACTTGTAATGGTTGATGGTATGGCAGATTGTGATTTGCAACTATTATGTAAAGTATGTTATTATTAGCTATTCACATTTGTACACCAGGGTTTCAGTCCATAGGTTCTAAGTCCACTCCAGCTAAAAAAGAATGGGTATATGTACAGGTATGTGTTTATATGAGTGCACATGTGTTTTTTTGCTGTAAATTTTAATAGAGGAAGTGAATACCACTCAACCCAACAAGAAAGTACCTTTGTGCTCTAAAATAACTATAAAGGTACAGTAAACACACTCAAAGGACTTGCAAGTACAAACACAGTGTTCACATCAACTAGGTACAGGCCTTACCTGAGAAATGTGGGCTGTGACTGGCTGAAATATTGAATTATTTACAAATAAAAACGTTAAGTGTACCAGTCTTAAACTGACATTTACTGTCATGAAAATCGTTCTCGTGTCACACTTGGGAAGACATGGCCACTAAGGCGCAGAGTCTAAGCAGTAACCAGGTCTTCTCCAGAGCATCTAGTGGTGAGACCTTTAAAGCGGAACTAAACTAAAAAATTCCGCAGATCCTTTTATCCTGGTGTGGAGGAACAGCCGAGTGCCCCCATCTTAGGTTGACTCTGTCTTCCTCCCTCTTCTGGCTACATCACCCGTTCTTGCACTGTACAGGCTAGAGATCGAGTGATGTAGTCTGCTATAAAGGGGAAAAAATAGTGCCGATCCCACTGCGCATGTCCCGTGGGCATGCACAGATTGAGCAGCCATGAGCCTCCTGGGATGCTTGAGGTAGGTATCCCAGAAGGATCTGTGCTACCATTCTGTCTTTATCGCTAGGGCAATACAGACGTAAGGGGAGGGGCTTCACACTTTTTTTTTATAAAAAGAAAGGAGTTAAAGAAAAAAATGACCATTTTCACCTTTTACATAAAAGGGTTGTCTACCCTTTTGTGTAAAGTAAAAATGTTGGTGATAGGTCCGCTTCATACTGTCTTAATAAGTTTGCTTAATGAAAATACTGATACAGATACTACATGCAAATACTGGAACTAACTAATCAGAGCAGTCATTATCTGGCACTTAGATTGGCTGAACAATGACAGGAGCTCAGCAGGGCTCCTGTCATTATGTAGAGCCAATCCCACCAAGCCCTGTCCTTGGCTGCCCTCTTGTGCAATTGGCTGAGCAAATGTAAACATAATGGCAGGATAAAAGCAGCTGATGTTGAATTGTTCATAGTGGGATGTTCTATTTATACCTGCACAGGTAAATAATTACCGGTAAAAAAAAAATTCTTTTTCACCTCACTTTCACCACAGTCGATCTAAATCCCCAGTCATGTACACTTTCCTTGTCCCTGCTACCTTATACTCTAGCCTTATCACGTCACTCCAGCCCTTGTCACTGTCATCTATCACTTTTCAAATTATGTTATTGCATTCTCTTTGAAAAATGTTTATTTGTGTTGTTGGTATTTTTGTTGATTACTGTTACGAATGTTAGCAGTGCCCTAGGTTTATACTCAAGTCAATGTTTTTCCAGTTTTTTCAGGTAAAAATAGACTCCTCAGTTTATATGCATATTGGTTTTATCTTAAAGTATATACAGTTTGGTAACTGAGTTCCCCCCCCCCCCCTCCCCCAAAAAAAACAATTTTATTATTAAGGCAATGGTCAATGTGAAAATGCAAAAATACATGATAACCAATGAAAATTTATGTTCTACATGGAGTCACTAAACAAAATCTGATTTCTATGAACAGACATACTACGTACATTACAACTGCTCTTTACCTTTGCACTAAAATACTGAATAAGTCTGATAATCTATTCATATTTGACTGTCGATAATTATACAGCCACTTCAATGGCAGAATGCCAGTTTTCCATTTCAATAACAAACCTACAATGAGCTAATTAGTGTTGCTCTGTAAGGATCTCTCACTAAAAACACATTCACATATTGGGATGCTCGGCAATCGTAGCTTGTCAGTGGGCGTCACTTTCCTAAATTGGACATTTATGTAAGAGGGGCCTGTATGGAATTGAGACAGAAGCATAGCTTCCCGGCCTATCTGGCAGAAGTGTTCACTTGAATACATTTTATATGATACATTAATGAGACCCACACATCACATTTCAAGACTTACAGCTGTCATTGAAATATGTTACAGTCTTTATATGGTCTTGGTGTTATTTCTAGAGTAACCCTTTGCAGCTAGAAAAGAATAAAGGCCCCATTTTCACATTCAACTGTTCCATTTCTATCAAAAAAATATATGTAAACTACATTTGTATGCCGAAAAAAATAACAATGGGCAAGCCCTGTATTTTTTCTGGCATTGCGACTTTTTAACTGCTGATGCCAACACTGAAAAGCTGACATGCACTGCAGAATTAGATCCTGCTGCAGATGCATGCTGTAAGGGAAAAATCAAAAATGCTCATACAGAATTGCTCTGGATTTTAGAATACAGCCTACAGCTAAGGTAAGCTCATCATTTTTGTAATCCGAACATAAAGCAGTAATTGTAAATACTAGGATATTTATATCCCCCATATCCTTAGCATGAAGGACACTGCAGTGGTACTAAATTTTTCTGTTTCCTAATCAAGACTAAAGGCAACATATCACTTATCACAAAGATACTGATGAAAATGTATGGTAAAACTAAGATGCCTTTTTGGTATAAGAAACTAACTGCTGACGGAGTATACTAATGCAAACTTAGCAAAAAGTAAAGAGAGGTTAAAGGGGGTGTAGGGTCAATGCAGCATAATATGATACAGAGAAGCAGGATGCAAACAGCAACATATTAAATATCACATAAATGCCTAAAAAACAAATTGACTGCCTACTTTGACAGTAGTCTTACCATGGATCCTGTGAATGATCCTGTCATGGTACACTTGGGAGTTACTGCCATGATGATCAGCCCAACAGAAAGAGATTAGCACCAGGAAAAGTACCCTCTTCATCTTCGAATACCAAATGGATTTTCTTCACTGAAAAATCATAAGATAGAAAAAGAGGCTTGTGAAAAGTAGAAAAGCTTCAACGTCTGTGCTGCTTCTGCTGCTTAACTTGTTCCAGCATTACCATCAGTGGGGAAATCCTTGACAACATTGCTTGTCCTGTTCTGCATTAGAGAAGTTACTGCAACTGATACATGATGAGGTAAACCATCAATTAGCTATAGTAACTCTAAAGTGACACATAATAATATACATAGTGCATAGATGACTACTCATCCTGAATGTTTTAATGAAGTGGCTACAATAAAATACTGCTTAATTACACATACTATAGCAGCAATATTGATTGCTTCTGTTAAATTAAACATCTTTCGGCCGAGCAAAGGTCAATACTATTTAAAATAGCTGTTAAACCGCAGTGGCACTTACCATTTTAACCTGACATATATTACGGTGTATAAAACCATGCATTTATAAAGCATGATAGTACTCCGTGCTAGCACTGCAGTTGTACAGATTGATTCTCAATTCATTGCTATCTAGAATGCTGACACACTTATTTAAGGTACAAAGCCAAACTCTGCAACCAACTATGATACTCAATAGACTGCAGAGGGACGTGAAGCCCCTTAATAATAATTGGGCAAATGAGAATAAAATGGATTAAAATGAAGTTTTAAAACATATAATTTGTAATGCATTTTATGAAGACTACAAAATATGCATATAAACTACAACATAAGAGTATAATAAATATCAAGACACATTTAAAAGTACCTGGAACCATTTTTAGTGCCGAGCTTATCAAGGTATTTTTACATCCTAAACTGCTTAAAAAAATAATGAACTAATAAATGGCTTTGATCAGCCAGTATTTAAATAATTTAATTTTTTTCCATTGTTTCATGGCAAAGAAAGATGAATTTTAGAATGCAATTAATCTAACGGCGACTTATCAGGACACTGAATATTATGAATCTAATTTGCTCCCACGTGGTATTTAAAGGTTATTTTTTATGTGGTCACCCCTTCTAACTTTGGTACTGTAATATTTATGAAACAAAGCTGACATGAAAGAAAATATGATTAAGCCCTTAGGTCATACGCATGTGCTGTCATCATGATTAAATAATGCTTGATAGGAATTGTTATATTAATTCTTTTTTAGAATGTTTTCACCAAAGAATTCCTATCCTATTATTGTTTTCTGGGCTTAAAGGGGAATTGAACTCTGACGGCTGTCCCTAAAAGTCAGACATAAGTCAGAGGGCAAATGACTATTCACCAGTATTAAAAAGTAACAGAGGGCAAGAAGGGTTGGGATTCTTACTTAGGTTAAATGTTATTACATTGGTAAAGTAGAAAACAAATGTTTTAAATCACATTGAAAGATTAATAAGAATTAAATAAGGATAAGAGAGTATTTGAAGAGTTTTTAGGGTTTTTTTAAGAGAGTTTTTTTAAGCAAGCAATATATGTTTAATATGCTATAAGTCTTTCTATTTGCTCCTATCCTTTAATATTAAAAAAATATTTTTACATTTTTATTTCTAGCAAGGAGAACAGGGAGGAGCACTTACTAAAAATCTGGCAAAACTAGCTTCAGAGGCAGCAGTGCCTTAGATTTCATACTGCAGATATACAACCTATGCATAGTGCTTTCTAGGTACTTTCACCTGGATATAAAAGGTAATTTTTAGAAAAAGCCAAAACTAAAGGGTTTATTTTTCATAGGCACAATTCTGGATGTTCTCTATAGCATAACAAATCTAGTTTTGAGATTAGGTCAACACAATGGCCCTGATTTAAGAAAGCTCTCCAAGGCTGGAGAGAATACACTTTCAGAAGTGAACTGGGTGATCCAGGAAACATGGAATGGATTTTTAAAAATAATTTGCTATTTGCTAGCAAATATTTTGAATCCTGGACCAGATCCATTGCAGGTTTGCTGGATCACCCACTTTCATAAAGTCAGATCTTCATAAAAGAGGTCTATGACTTAGTGTTTATTCTTCTATTTGCAGTAGTGCATATTATTATTTATTGTTTCTGAATAGAGGTCATATATAAATGAAATATTTGGCCAAATCCACATACAAATTGAGACACATGAACCATAAGACTCCATTTATCACTAGTATGCATAAAGAATTGTTATTAATAAGCTTCATTACATATATCTACTAAGGTAACCTAAATGGTATTACTGAATGGATGTAACAATTAAAACATGAGTATGGTGAGATAGCAATAGTATAAGGATACAATAGCACATACAAAGCAGCAAGTGGATATCAGTAGTAGAGGTGAAAGGAATCTGGGTTGGATTGGTTGGGAAATCCAACTGAATTGGTACATTTGTAATTTGAAATAAAAAAAAATAATACTTTTGAAGAACAGTCTGGGGTGCAGGTTTTATATATATATATATATATATATATATATATATATATATATATATATATGAGTGCTTCTTAGAATTGTTTCCCTTTAAAGTAATAATACAATCAATAGTAGCTTAAATCAATACTCAATTCTCTTGTCTAAAAATGTCTCCTTTTCCACCTCAACAATATTGAAAACACTGCATAAACATGTCAATTAATGCACCTTGAGAAAAGGTAATTAAAACATTTGTTATTTGTTGGATGCCCAGATGACCCTTACCTTAATGAGCTACATTAAAAATAAACGAAGAACAAATAAGCTGTGTTATTTGTAAAATTATGAGTACATTACTGCAGGGATTTCATTAGAGCATATAGGCATATATGTTGAGTTTCAAGAAATGGTCCTTAGAAAAAGGTGGAAATAAATTTGATGAGAAAATCAACAGGTTGGTTTTTATAAATTGATTCTCCTGAATATTTGCAAGCAGAATTGTAGGACGTTAAATTTTTGTTATAAGCATGTAAGAATATATGTATATATGCATGTAAGTAATGTTTTGCATTTTACAGGACCCAACACATACCAAAATATTGCAACAATGGGGAATAATCACCCGTTAAATGGTACAGGACCCCTATGTTTATTCAAGCAGGCTAGTTTATACAACATTTGTGACTTTTAGAACAATTCATGAATCATGATTGCCAGGTGTGGATCAACAAAGTGGTTTTAGTAGAATTGAATTTGTTACACAATTACTAACTTTAGAGCTGAAATGGCACCTGTTTCCCAATTTCTCAATTCTGCTCATTGAAATTGAAATAAAAAAATAAAATAATTTAGAGTGTTTTTGACAAAACTAACGTAAAGTAAACCCATGCAAACTATAGATATCCTAATGATCTTTTGAAGTCCTAACTTACCTCTCTAGCTACTTCTATTGTAAAGATATTTATTATCAAATATCCTCAACCATCACAACAAAGTTTCTGATGTTGGGTCACACAGGGTTTCCAACTTTTTAGAACTATCTGCTATATAAATTTTATTATGGAGAAAAAGATGATATTTCAATGCCAATGTTGTAAACTTTAAAAAAGGTTTGTCGATAATACTTATAGATACAGAGATCAACAATGGCTTTTTTTAAAGTGTTTTTACTGCTTGTTCAGAATATGTAAATACTTTAGGGTACCTTAGGAGGATTTCGGTTATATTTATATAAAGTTTAGAATAGTTTATATTTATATAAAGTTGTAGAAGTTTAAAGGTTTAACCAGGCACCACAAAAAATAAAGGATCATGAAAATATTTACCTAAATAGGCAACTTAAGTAAAAAAACATAAATACAGAGAAATTGAATGAACTAAAGTCCTTAGTAATGTCACTATCTGACCCTCAGAGGTGCTCACAATCTAATGTCTCTACCATAGTAATATGTCATTATCACAGCCTAAGGCCAACAATTGACCTAATTGCATATTTTTGGGGATGTTGGCAGAAACCCAAGCAAAGGCAGAACATACAAATCCTTGCCCATAGTGCCCTGGCTGAGATTTGAACTTGTGGTCTAGTGCTGCCACTATGCCAACCATACTGTCCAGCATTGCATGTTTGGTTATCCCTGAGCATGTAAAGAAATGATAAAGCTCTGCAACATCTCTCAGTAAATATTCTTTGTCAGCAAAGGTGTCTCAACCCCCATTTGGAGGAAATAATCTGAGCATGTCATTTACCTAGAGCTTTACCTAATTTTTAATAGCCTTTTAGCAGACAGATTACTTAGAAAATCCTTGTTTTTTTAATTCTTAATTTAATTATGTGATTACACATATTATTGTGTGAAGTATTCATATATGGGAATTAGTGGTTGGATTTTATGTCAAACACTGATATAATTAAAGACAATCTGTCAGGACAGCTGTTCTCTAGATTTGCTGAGGGCTTCATCCAGCGGTGGAAGCAGCCCAAGATGCAGTGCCAGTTCCGGGGTGGAAAAGTAACTATGTGTGATGTGGCAGAAGTCTGTTCAGCCCAGAATCATTCTGGCAAATGGGTAATCACAGCATCCAGTACTGGATTGGATCTTTGGCTATTACTTGTGTCAGCCATCTGGAGTAAATGTTTAAGCAATAGGTAAATACACAACTGAAACATGCATTTCTGAACTTATTTACCTTCTAAACAAATATTCTTTTCAGTTAGTTATCTACTGACAACATTATCAGCTTTTTACTAATTACATTTTTAACCATTTTAAATGGTATAACTAGTTTAAAAGACTAGGCTAGTGAGGGAGCTGCAGTTCAATCACTATGCCATGGCCTCCAATCAGCAAGCTATTTTTGTTATACAGTGGTACCTCGGTATAAGTCCGCTTTGGAATAAGTCCAACTTTGTATAAGTCCTGTTTGGACACGAAAAATCTTGTTTGGTATACAACCTTTGCTTGGTATACAACCTTTGTGCTAGAACTTGTATGGGTCAAAATGAGTCATAACACCACACGCTACCCTTATTTACCTTTCTCGAGACAAAGCCACGACTGCCCACGAGTGTCAGTACGCCAGTTGCTACCATTCAGTGAACAATCCGCACTATAACGTTCTGTGAACTACATAACATCTCCTCCTCCTCCCTTCTCAGCACCATCCTAGTAGACACTCAACTATTCTTAGCAAGGTAAAGGGAGGGTCAATTTTACATTTATTTCATCTAAATGCTTTTGTATGTATGTATTTTAGTATTAAGCAGTGTTTAAATTATTTTTTACAACCCCATCAATGTATAATATGCCAATAACAATAGGATTTTTTATTCATGGGAGCAGATTAATCATTTTCCTTTTACTTCTTATGGGAAAAATTTGTTTAGTATAAGTCCTGTTTGGTATAAGTCCAAGGATCTGGAACGGATTAAAAACTTATACCAGGGTACCACTGTATTGGTAACATTGTGCTCAGTTTACAGTACTGCCCTTTGCTCTCCATGTGTTGGTGTGCAGGGAGTTGCTGAAAGGTAGTGAAAGGATACATTAGATGTGCTAGTAGGTATTACAGAGTGCCAAGACACAATCAGTGCTTCTAATTGCAGTGCTTGCTACACATGCAGTTAACATATCTGGGTTATTAATTCCATCAATGGGAGTAAAAACATCTAGAGCAAACATATTCACATTAGATAGAAAGATATAATGGGAATATTTACACTAGTCATAATCAACCATTTCATTGGGAAACCTTGAAATAACTTTCAGGTCTTCGAGGAACCCCTACTATAATTATTATATCCACAGCTAACAGTACATTAGTTTGGTGGTCATTGGGAAGAATTTCATTTACATTGCTAGACAATGGGAGAAATGTTATCCCTACAGATAGCCAAAAATACCATTGTCGTTACTTAAACTGACCTGAGCGGCACAAACTGCTCATTGCTCAAGGAACCCCTAGAAAATTCTGGCAGAATAAATTGGCTCTGTGAGGCATAAACCTGGGTAAAATCTACCAAATACAATCATTTTAGGCATAGGTGGAGCGTAGTGGGGCAATTCAGCTTCTGGCTTTTTATTTGCCGCAAGTTTGCCAACAGCAAGGTTCACCTATAAGTTTTGGGTGTTCTAAAAACCCTTTTTCATTTTTCATGGAATAAAAAAATCCAAGAGGGAGACCAAACTCATAGGCCCTGATTTATTAAAGCTCTCCATGGCTGGAGATAATACACTTTCAGCAGTGAAGTTGGGTTATCCAGCAAACCTGCAATGTTAGCTATTTGTTAGCAAATGTTTTAAACCCTGGACCAGACCCATTCCAGGTTTGCTGGATCACTCTTTCACTGATGAAAGTGTATCTCTACAGCCTTGGAGGGCTTTAATAAATCAGACCCAAAGTTGCTACACCAATGTGAAGACTCAACTCACTTTTTGTCACTTTTTCTAGAAGACAAATATCGGTCAGTGTGACTTAAGTTATTTAGACTGTCCACAATAGTTAAGCTAATGAAATACTGATAAGTATACATATTAAAGGAAATTGATGATTACCTTCTGGAAATACATCTGAAGTTTGCAAAGCTTAAATTTTTCATTTCAAAAATCAACAGAATCACCTTGTAATAAATATTTACTTGCAAAGTAAAAGAATAGTAAAAAATGACATTAAGATAGGTTAATTACCTTGTAAACATTTCCCATTAAGTAGTATTATGAGATAGCTGGGGTTTGTTGCTTGACAAATACTTCTATTACTATTATTTAAGTGGTCTCTTAAGATAGCTGCAGCTTGCTTCTTGACTGTAATCATCATTAATTCCTAGAGAACTGTTCTTTAAGGCCAGAGTTACACGGGAAAATTTCAACTAGACACTTTCTATAATAGCAAATCGCTTCTTGAAGACAGGGATGAAGACATAATGTGCACTTGATTTAACAAACAATTTAAAATAAGGGAAATTGGAGCTGATTAGATGTACCCCTTAAATAGCTAAGCATGCTTGAAACTGTTGGTGCACTCTGTGTACAATTACATTAAAACAAAATATAAATTAAATGTTGCATGGCTATGAGTCATGTTGATTGATAAGAAAATGGAATGGTGCCAAGAGAAAATATGAACTTAGCTGACTTTGTACTGTAATGATAAGCTCGAATCACAAAAGGCAATGGGAACAAAATAAAGGTCAGTGTTATTAACAAAGCTTAGCCAGAAATGTCAAAAGCTATTTCACCCTCCACTCCTTATTTAAAGAGGACCAGTCAAGGGCATCTATGAGAATGGTAATACTTCATCATAAATTATGATGATCGTGTAGGCATATTGGTGTCAGAGCAAAGCGAGAGGCCAAATGGCCTGCTATAACACTATTCTCTGGGTAAAAGAAGAAAAAGCATAGGTGTTTCATTATTAATTGTTATATAAAACATTATAAATGGCAACAAATTTCCTGATTCCCAGTTTTATAAACAGATCTCCAACCAAAATGGAAGGTTAATTAAATTTCAAAAGTTTTCTTTATTAGTGGCAACTTTTTCACAATTACTTTTGCTTGATTGACACCCTATCATATACACTTGTGGCCCAGGATACAAGTGGTTATGTTGACACACATTAGTCAACTATGGTCTACTTTTATTACTATATGGAAGCTAGGTCAAAGCAATGGTGGACATCTGACACTAGAAAGGGTACATCTGTACAGACAGCTTTACCAAACAAAATTAAATTTTATTAGCATTTACTGCAACTTCTGACACAACCAGAAACGTATGCAGAGACACCATCGATGTCAGCTTTTACTGCACCACACTTTCACTTTCTAGATTTCTGAGTGGCAGCTGAGTGGCATCCACATTCGACAAAGTTCATTCATGGGTGACATCTACAATTATATCTTTGTAATGAAGTCACTTTAAGACAATCGTTGACCCCCTAGATCAGCCTTTTCCACTCTTATCACTCCTGAGTAACCTTTGAAATAATGGTCAGGTCTCTGGGAACCTTTGTTATTATTATTTTAACTAGTATTTATTTAGAGCCGACAAATTACACAGCGCTTTACAAAGTCCATAGAGTCATATCACCAGCTGTCCCTCAAAGCTAATGTCTCTACCTCAGTCATATGTCTTTTATATAGTCTATGGTCAATTTTTTGGGGGGAAGCCAGTTACCTAACTGTATGTTTTTGGAATTTGGGAGGAAACTGAAGTACCCAGAGGAAACCCACGCAAACTCTGCTAAAACCAATTTATTAGGGGCTGGTGGAATGAATGCCCTCTAACAGTTGTGGCAAGAATGCCCCCTTCCTTATAGACAACTGAAAAGATCATTGGTGTTATGTATCTGGTTCTTCCATATGGCCCAATCCCAGAACAATGCAGGCATCGTTAAAAATGATGTCAGCCAGCCACAGTTAAGGAACCCCCCAGAAACCTCTGAACCTTGGGGTTCCATGTAAGCCTAGATGAGAGTAGATGCTCTCATTAGCTACAGTAAGTGATTTATGGGGGTGAATTGGGAGATTGTGTTACATTCTATAATTCACAGCAGAAGGGTGCAGTAGTCAGAATTATGTATTGTGCAACATAGTGTATATATTAATTTTGTTAAAGTCTTTACAGCTTGCAAATTGCAGCTATCACCTGTATTTTTCATCCTATTTACAATATAACTCAAGCAATAGACATGTTCACCTGTTGGTTTCCTACAAAAAGATTGTAATGTTCTGATGTGATGAGTTTTCACATGAGAAATGTCAGACCTTGCTTGGGTATTTGGGCTCCTGAGTTTTACCATCATTTTCAGGACTATTATCATCTTTTTCTTTTCAACTTTATGTTACAAAAAAAAAACATGTTCCTCTCCTCATTAAAAATACCAAGTTGACATGCAGGCTGGTATTCCTCTAGCAAGAGAGGTTGCTAGTGTGTGACCCTTTTCTATTCCAATACTATCCCACATGCATTTTAACTTCAGATGGATGCCTAATATCTTGGGGAGGATGCATGTGAGCTTGTATTTGCATAAAAGGTGTTACATGATATGGCCCCTATTTTTAGGGGGATAACAGTCCATATAGCTTCTATCAGACTGGTATTTCAAAGGGAAAGATACCTTGTATCACTTTAAAACATCCTCCAAGCATGTTACTTAAAAGGATTTCTTTTTTTATGTCACCCTCTAAGCGACCCCTTCCCTATGATCATATTTTACCTGATTTTTTTTGCATTAGTACTTATCCCTCATTACAGTGCCTGGCTACTCATACTCTTCTTTAAAATGAAATGTGGTCAAATCCAGATTTGCTGAACACTGGACATAGTGGGGAATCCTCTCCAAAAATGCAATGCAAAACCCAATGAATTTTACAAGTAAATTTACCATTATGTTTCAAGTTTTTAAATAAATATACCCAAAAAGTAATGAATTGGCCTATGTTCTTCTCTCTTTCCTATTTTGTTAATATAATTTATTGTTTTAAACTGTTGGGACCACAGCTGGAATTATACAGGCAGAATATCACTCTACTATGGCGAGATCAATAAATTAGTAACATAAATGACATAATTAAATGTTATGCAAATTATTATGACAATAATTATTATTATTACTGGTACTATTATTGTTGTAGTTGGTACACAATAGTAATAATCACATTTATTTGTTTTTTCTTTCTCTTGATCTTGATAGCAGAACATTCTATAAAGAAGAATGAAAATGAAATGTTGCCAAGTAAAATTCATTTTAATGATGGGACCTTTTTTCTTTCTTCTTCATCTAATCTTTTGAAAGCTTAGCATCACAGAGCGATTCCATATCAGAGGTGCAATCGTTCTGTCAACATTACATTATAATTACAGCCTCAGCTCTACTAACATTAAGCAAATTAGTGCCTACACACCTTTTGCCAACAACCTTGCATGTCAGCACATTATTTCCTGGAGTTAGGCTTCTGAATTGTTTTAACACTACAGCAGTTAAATGAGAGGGCTGCTATGCACTATTTGTGACCTCTATATTCAGTGTATGATAATGAAATAGTCTGTTTTAATACAAAGGCAATTTGAGAATATCAGGTTGTGGAAAGCTTTGCTGTCACTATTACAAATGTTTTGTGACACATAGCGGGTAAATGCAGTTTGACATTAATCTGTATCTATCTATCTATATATCTATCAATAATCTATAGACATATGTGGAACCCCCTCCTTTCCCATAAATGTAAACTTATCTGCATTCTGTGGCTATGGTCTGCTGCAATCTATGGGTAAAACAGCCACAAAGATTAATGCAAATAGCTCAATAAAACTTTGGGTTCTTGGCGAGTATCCTGGTTGTTTTGGAGAACTATGAACACCATACAAGTAGTTTTAGGCTAAGTCTGCATCATTTAATGTGAATGTTCAAATGTCCATGTTTCAAATTCCGATTTATTTACAATAGGCCAGTCCACACCAGAGCGTTTTCCTGATCAACTGTAAAGAAAACGCATGCCGCATCTTCTGTCTCCTAAACCCTCACTACTTCCCACCATTCCATATCCCCCTCCTATTGTGTGATACTTTCCCCACCTCCTAGATTGTAAGCGCTAATGTACAGCGCTGTGTAATATGTTGTCACTATATAAATCCTCTTCATTAATAATTATAATACCGCAGTGTTTGGAAAGAGTAGGGGTTTGGGTGTTCTGGAGCATTTGGGAGGCATTTCCCCCTATTCTAACTCTTCTTTGTCTGATATTTTTGTTTAAAAACTTTTTATAAACCTTTTATAATAAATTTATATGTATAAGTGAATAAAATTAAAGTAAGTGTAGGCTTAGCCTTTCAGTGTTCTTTATTTCTAAGTATTATTTTTCTGTTGTAATAAATATATTTGAATTCCAAAAGAATATGTGTATGGCTCCAACTTCTCTTTCATTCCTGGAATATTGTAGACTTTGAGGTTGATAAGCATCTCATATCACTAAGAACAACAACAAACACTTGCAAACCAATATCCCTCTAATTATCATGGTATTTTACATATACAAAGTAAAGTGAAGTATTATGGGAAGTGACCATTAATTGGCCAGTAGAAGATCTGATGCTTCACATTACACTTTCCAAAATAAAGTAAACTATAAAATGAAATATAGATTTTTTTTTTCTTTGCAGCATAGTTTTTTTTATGAAACTACAGGTGGAAGTATAATTATAAGAGCTGTGTAAAACGGCTAACCTTCATCAGCCAGAACCGTAAAAAAAGCTGGTAGCTCTTTACAGAAGATCTTGGTGCCCATGACAGTAAGGAGCTGTCAACTGATGCCCTTTCAAAACACAAGGATGGATTTTCAGTGGACAATTTGTCTTGCTTTTGTGCAGGCTGTGTTGAAACACACTTTCTTTTATATGCACTTTTTATTTTTTTATTGTTGCATTTTCCATTACTAAAAGAATATCTTTTGATAAAATGAGTCTTTGAAATATTTCCATTAAATAATGAAAAATAAAAAGAATAATAGCGTTCCTCTGCATTCAGGAAGGCTAGTGAAATGGCTGGTTATGAGAGGGCATGTTAAAATTCTAGAACTGTTTGTTCCATCAAAATTTGAGTCACCTTTGCACTCATATGTCACAAAGGAGAAATGTTGAACAGAACTGAAAGTCTCTCTGGAAAAGCATTGAGTACTATAAAAATGAAATGTTCACAGACTGAGCATAACATGTGTCATTCAGAAAACAAATGAAAATTGAAAACTAGTTCAGTCTTACAATGTGTGAATACTATTGTCAGGCAGAAAGGCATTTATCTTAAAGGATAATTCAAATGTAATCACAGTCCGGCCAGCTTTACACAAAGGGTCAAGTTAATAATGCCTTACAGATGCAAAATGAGAGTAAAAGAAAGGGAAAATGGCTATTATAATTCATAAAAATATTTTAAGGACAGCAAAAATGTTAATGAATAATAAATTGGCTCTATATACATGGTTCTGTATTAAAACCGATAGTATTAAGGGAGATGTAGATCAAGATGTAACAGAAAGTGCGCAAAGCCAATTGATAGCTTAGTTAGGAACTATGGAAACAAATTTGTAAATCCATATGGTTGGATATCATTCTTTTTTTAAGATCTTTAAACACAAAGATCAGAAAACTCAATTCACACAAAAAATCATTCTACCATTATGGGGCTCTCAGCAGTCAGTTGCATGACTAATATTGTTTTAGGTATCTAAAAAGGTGTTTTTCTGCCCCCCACTGTTGGGTGGTCCAGCAAACCTGAAATAGATTTCCTAAAAGTCACTAGCTATTTGTTTTCAATTCTGTACCAGATCCATTCCAGGTTTGCTGGATCACCCAACTTCACTAATGAAAGTCTATCCTTTAGAGCCTTGGAGGGATTCAATAAATTAGGGCCATTGGTTCCAAATTATTAAAGCTTTCCAAGACTGGAGAAGATACACTTTTATTGGTGAAACTGGGTGATCCAGCAAACCTGGAATGGATTTCCTAAAAGTCATTAGCTATTTGTTAGCAAATGTTTTCAATCATGGACCAGATCCATTCCAGGCTTGCTATATCATCCAGCTTCACTGATGAAAGTGCATCGTCTCCAGCTTTAATAAATTAGGTATTTTAATTTTGGATAAACTAAGTAAGCTTTAGAATGACTGTAAAGTTTATTATGCTGCCTATATCCCATTGGGGATAATTTTCCACATTTCCAGTTAAAGAAAATCTCCATAAAAGGAACATATTGAAATATAAACACTTAATATTGGAGAAAAAGTTCAATTAGAATACAAATATTTCCTGATTTTGCTCCCACTGTGTATCTTATGAAATATCCCTTTACAACATTGGATGGAATACATATTTTTATAATGAAGCCTAGGGTCACCAAAATTAATTTCATGTCATACTTTATATCAAGCCTGTAGTCAGATTATGTTTACATCTGAGTTAATATTTAATATTATAATAATTAGCTTTTCTATTTGATATTAGAAATGAATCAGGTAAAATAGGATGAAATGAACTTATGAATGCAATTAAATTAATTTTAATTTATGTACACTTATCTCATTGGGAAAATGACATATAATGTACATATTAAATCAGGTCTGCTCTCTTTAGAATCAATTAAACTGTCATTTCAGAAAAATAGGCCCTCTTGATAGCTTTGGTGACAAAGGATACACAGAAATTAGAATAGTTATATTAGAACTAATTGGGAAAAAATGAATTATTTTACAGAAAAAATTATGATGATGATAAAAAAAACCAACATATTTCTTATGGATTCCTCTAGAACAGTTTTTGTCAACCAGGGTGCGGTGGAATCGTATGATTCCTTCAGAAGTTACTAGGGGTTCCTTGTGCCAGGAACAATTAGGACCTCTCAGGTCAGTTACCACTGACACAAAATGATCTTTTGGCTATCTGTAAGAGTGACATTCTTCCCTCTGAGCAGCGATGGAAGTGGCATTCTTCCCATTGACAATCATCCTATTGTACTGTGAGCTGTGGATATAGTAGTTATAAATGGGGTTAGTAGATACATAGCAGGGGTTTCCCAAGACCAGAAAGTTATTTCAAGTGTTCCTCCATGTTAGAAAGCTTGATCTAGAAGGTATTAGTAAATATTTCATGTCACTCTCACAAACTTCACATTCTATGTAAATAAGGTTATTGTAATACTGATTATTACTTTTCATTCAACAGGTAAAAACTATGTCCTATAAAAAATATTGGGTGTTCAGGGGAATTGCTATCACTGACCAGCAGTAACTCCACCGCAATCTCATGGTAAGTGTGAACATACCCTTATACTGCTCACTTACCAAGGTAAATAATCATGTTGTATGAGATATTTTGCTTAGCTCAATGAATGTGGAGATTTCACATTGCAAGTATTAATAATTACTCAATGCATGTGATTGGGTTGTTGAAGCCAGCAGAGCATTATCTCATTTACTAAGATAAATGAATTATCCTTTGCTAGGGGAGAATTCACTTGTGAAGTGAACAACCAGCATTCTTTTAGAAATCAACCCCAGAATGCCTGATCTGTATACATGGCTTTGGTAAGTACTCAGCATAGATTGAAACCAAAGCACAAGTATGCCAAACAGGAAAACATTTTTTTGAGAGAACATTGCATTAACAACCAATACTTAGCAATAAGAACTCTTAATAATAAAGCAATAACATCCCCTATATTTATCCATGTTATTCATTTCTTCCATTAATCATGGCATTAATTTCTCCATGTTGTTTCATTAGGATGCAATATGTAAAGGTTTTGTTTTATTTTTGTTGTTTACTATAGATCAAAAATATTTATTAGAAAACTAATTACTAATATTTTCTTTTTTCTTTCCATACCGCAGGGGGGTAATTGGAAGCCTACTGTTGAAAAGCCTGTTGTTTATAGCCCTCAGAAGCTCAATGTGAAAGTCAGATGCACAACTGAAAGATCTGGAGCAGAGGCAATATTTCATACATCTGATTTTTCAATCAAAGGAAACTTCCTTGGGAGCCATATTACAAAAACCTACAATATCCTGGGAATTCTTTGTCATGTTTTAAATACTTTTTATATTAAAATATAAATAAATAAGTATACAATAAAAAGGATCTCAATGCATTATACATTCCCCATAACAAATCAAACTATTTACACAAGCTACATAAGCAAATTATTTACAATGTCCATGGTTTTACCTGATCGATATAATAGAAATTTACAAGGAGTAATATGTACTCTATTAACAACTTCCATTTTCATGGTCTTAGCTCTTCTTTCCAAATACAGCAGTTATTCCCACACCAAATAGTATTGCAAAGAAGAGAAGGGTGCGGCTGGCTGAAGGGAGTGTCTGTTACTTAGCTCTGCCAATACAGAGCAATGCAGTGTCAGAAAAAGTATATTGAGACATTTCCAACAATAGTCTATACAAATCATACCATACAGGTGTAAATCACTAACAAAAGGCAAAAAGGTATGAAACTTTTATTAGGCATTAAATCAAAGTTATTAAAAAATATATGCAATGTCAGTTGTTAATCTACTTTTTTAAGTGAAAGAGCAAGGCCTTCAGAATTATTTATACAGCTTGCTGAAACTTTGGCCAATCTGTCTTTACTACCAGGCAGTGATTAACCTTTTTTCTTTATAGCAATTAAATCCCTAATGGATGCCATACTTTTCAAATGCTAACTGGTTTCTCTGCTCTCTATTTTATCTTCTCATATATTTTCTGAATGTTACTGTTGGAATTTTATTATCACTTAGGGCAAACTCTGACAATTTCATATTTTTAAATGATCTTTACCTCCTCACTTATTTTGCTTAAATTGCTTTTAAAGTTCTTTATTTCTTGGTTTTCAGTTGAGATACAACCATTTTTATCCAGGGATTAATATAATTTCAGTATTTTTTACAGTGGTATGTATAAAAAAATATATAAAAGCATTTATTTACTGTTGGCTTTGTACACCTTGGAAAGAAAATGATTATCCTTGGAATGAATATACCTAAACAGTGAGATATCAATACATTCTTGAAAACCCAAATCTTTACACTAAAGCAGCCATTCTTAACCAGGGTTCTGTGGAGCCCCAGGGTTGCTTCAGAAGTTGCTTGGGGTTCCTCAAACTGTGGCTAATTGACCTTCCATTGGATGATGTCTGCCTAGTTCTAGGGCTAACACCACTTTGTAGAACCAACTGCATGACCCTAATGATGTTTTTAGTTGTATATAAATGTGGTATTCTAGCCACCATTCTTTCCACTGGTCACCAATTTAAGAGGTGTCTTTTGCTCCACTAATATTTAATAAATTGTTTTAGCAGGGACCTGAAAACTATTTCAAGGGTTCTTTAAGACTTGAAAATGATTTCAAAGGTTCAAGGATTTTTTAAAGTAAAAAGGTTAAGAAAGCTGTACTAAAGTATGTGGTGGTTGGGACCTGTCATTTGCCGTCGCATTAATGCCTTGGGGTGGGGACAGAAGTGGACAATTAAAGGAAGTGGGGGGGGACAGTTGAATTTGCTCTTTGGATTTTTTATTATATGGCAAATTCCTACGCTCTATTTACCCTTTTTCTCTTAAAGCAGGACCAAACCCTTTCTTTTTTGCATAAACGTCAGGTGATGTCCGTATTTAATAGCAGTCACTGCCTTTTTCTTCCCTTTTCTCTTCCTTGTTTTATTCTGTGGCCAACTTGATTGGAAGGGCTGGGACAATGTATCTCCCATTCAGGTAAATTAGTCCCAGTAGTTGCAGGGGAATCCAGGTGGGTATTCTGGCTTCGTACTCCATGTGCAGCTCAGCGCAGTAGAGGAGAACGATCAGGCAGGTAAGTTTGTTTTATTGCAGAAGTGGAATTGTCCATTTCTGCAAAAAAAGTGGAACTTGAGTTTCACTTTAATATGTTGTCATATCTTTATTGGCATGATATACTTTGCCAGCAACCTAAATCATATGTTATTATGCCCTCAGTGGGATATGGTTAGCCAGATAGACAGGCTTTTTCCATGCCTTCAAATTAAGTGTTTACAACTGTGCTGCGACTGACACTCACTATTACTTGGGGTAATCTGTTATTATGATATTTAATCAATAAAGCTACGACCTTGCCTTTTCAGTTCAGAAGTGGTTGTTAGTGTCTTTTATTACACCATAATAGGTCAAGATATTCATTTATATGTTAGGTGACATGCCTATACTTCTCTACAGCCATGCTGTCTCTCTGCCTTAGCCTGTTCCTTCTTTTTGTCTTCAGGAATTTCTTCAATGTGTCATTCTTTTTGTCATTTGGTCAAATATTTTAACTTTAGCATAATTGTAAAGTCTACTAAGCAATTTTGCCTTATGTTATTGAGTATTGAGTGATTTGTGTTCTTCTCTACAGGGAACTTGCAAAGATTTTCTACAACACCTCAGTTCAAAAGAATTGATTTTCTTGCACTCAGCCTCCCTAATAATGCAGTTCCTACTGCCATATGTTAATATTCAGAGGACAATAGCTTCAACTATATATACACTTTTGTTGACAGTATGAAATCTCTGATTCCCCACTATCTTTTCCAGCTTTTATCTACAAAGCCAGTGTCGTTAAATGTAACTACTGCTGTCAACACATGGACTGGTAACTTGGCATCATTACTAGCATATTTTCTAAGATGTTATTACTACACCATGTGTGATCAAATCACACAAACTACTTAATAAATGTGCTTCTTTCTTGCATTTAAATTTCTGGTTCTTTGGAGAGTGGTCGGGTATATGGGTTATACTGTATGTATTTGCATTTTCTCACAGCACTAGAAATCAGTGTTATTCCTCATGCCTTTTGCAAGGGGTAAAACTATACTAAATAAGATCAATCTCAAGATTATAAAGTTAAAAGATGGTTGATGCAAATGATGATGGCGGCCATCCTTGTATGTAAATAAAATAAACCCTTCATCTTCAGCCAAATACCATAGGTTAAGCTAGCTAAAAGAGAAAACATATCTATAGGGTTTGAGATAGGTGTAGTAGTAGGGGTAAGGGGCAGTATCAGCAAAGGTTGTGTAACATATGAATTATTGCAAATGTTGGTTAATTGTGCAAAAAAGAAAAGCTGACAATAACATTTATGAAAAAAATCAATGAGGAGGATGTATACAAATACTAAACATATAATGCTTTATCATCAACAAATAAATTTATGTATACCACTTTTTTTTACTCTTTTCAGCTGACGCATTTCACAAATAAAAGCCAATCAAGTGTGCAATGTGTCAAGAGCAGCAGATGGTACACTGGAATAGGAATAGGCTTATGTAATGGCTAGAGGTATTTAAGGGCAGGTTGACATCTGCCCCTTCATTGCATGATTTCGCACAGTTCTCGAGTACGGCACTGTTGGTACAAAATCAACCAGTGAGTGGTACTAGCACTACTCACTGCGGCCCCTATATATTCCCAATGGGGCTGCCAAAGCAGCAGCATCATTACCTGGCATAAGAAAGCTGTAAACACACTGCAACCTCACTGCCAGTTCAAATTAGCCCTAAGGGTAAAAATCTTGAGACTGACCTATGTAACTGGAGAAAAAAATCCCTACAATATTAAAACTAAACCACCTAAATGCAAACCACGCTTATTTTGTTTGCACACACATCCTGTGTGTGACTTCACAGTGAGAATAGAGACACTGGGTATCCCCAATTTCAGAAGAAAACTTTCACTCTCTCTTTTTAGCATATTCAGCATTCCCAGCATCTTCTGGAAGAATTGTAATGTTGCTTTGGTCTAGATGCTGCAGGAAGAAGCTGATGTAATGTAAGTATATTTTTTAACATTTCCCAGCAAAGTTTTTTTAAACTATCATTTCACATTTTTACATGGGGGGTGGACTTGGATACAATAAGCAGATATTAAAGTTTTGCTATCTCTTATAGTGAAAGTAATATTCTATATAGAATATGTACGTTTTTTGAGTTCTTTAATTTGCAATAAATATATATTAATTATTTTGTGGCTAGAGATTTTGACTTTATTTTCCGCTATGAAAATCAAAAACATATTCTGCATTGAGATTGTAAAGTTTATGTTTACAGAAATTTTATTTGACTCTGCATGTATTTTGGATCAGTCATCTATGTTTAGTTTATTTTGTTGTTTACATTGGAAGAAGAAAATGTGCACTTTGATATTTCTCCATAAACCACTGCTATTTAGTGTTGAGTGTCCAAGGTGAATGTGTTTATAGACATATGCATAGATTTAGAATCCTTGAAACAAGCTAAGTTTGTGTTTGCATCACATGATTTCAAAGATAGTGCCACCATTACACATTTACTCCATTACATGGTGTCCTTTTATGAGCACAGGATCTGATTTTTAAATACATAATGTGTGAATTTATTTTATAGGCAATCTGTTTATGTGGCTTTTAAAATTACACAGAATCCGATTGTTAAATACATTTAAAGTCTATGTTCACATGGTTTGTTTTTCTCTGTGAATTTATTTTACAGTCAATCTGTTTATCATGAATTGTTTAGCTAATAAACAGCCTTTTTTTTTTTTTTTTTTTTAATAATTTACAACCTGGAATAATCTTGCTTATTCAAGAACTTTAAATACCTGGATTTTTTCCTATCTAATGATTTTTCAAAACTTGTAAATGTGGTTTATTCAAGCTTTAATCCCAAAAGAGCTCCACAGGTAACTAATTTATATGGTTGTTGGCAGAATCAGACTGTGATTTCGCCTATTTATTGGGGAACTGCTGGAAGATACCCCCACTGAAATAATTTGTTCTGACCAAGCTGCAATGGCCATGGAAATGCTAAATGATTGGCCTATGATCCCCATAAAGATTTTTTATGATGTAGAATAAACAAATAATAGGGGTTCATTGCCTTTGCATTGCAATGTGTGGCAGAGTGAAAAGAGCTATAGACACAAATCATTGTTAGGAATTGTTGTCTTAGTCATCTAAAAGATAATATTTATGGATACATACACAGCCGGGGCAGTGTTATGATCTGAGGTTGCTTCAGTTTCTCAGGTCAAGGTTCAGTATTGTTACATGTCCAAAAAATGGTCAGCTGACTACCTGAATATACTGAATGACCATACTGGATGGTGTGCTGGAGATGACTTTACATAGTGGTCCCCCATTATCAATAAAAGGTCTAGGTAAACAGTTAATGCATTTGTGAGTGAAATTAAATGTTGTGACATTAAAGAACATGCTCAGATCCTAAACTCATTGAGAATTTTTGGAATGTACTGGAGAAGACTTTATGCAGAGGTTTGACTATCCCATCATCAATACAAGATCTTGCTGAAAAATATATGCAACATTTGACAAAAATAAATGTTTTGACATTGCATAAGGGTATTGAAAAATTATCACGGCAGATATGTGCCATAATTAAAGCTAAAGACAGTCTAACAAAATATTAGTTTGTGCCACTTTTTGGTTTTGCCCAGTATATATATATATATATATATATATATATATATATATGGAGGATGCTTATATGCTTTTACCTAGGTTTACTGACATGCAGAAGGGCCCTTTAATCATTCCCATTCTCATTTTTACCATTCGCTGCATAGTGCATTTTGCACTCATGACAACCTAAGACATTATCAATAGAAAACTATAGGGATTAGGACAAAAAGTCCCCTCTGAAAATCATGTTTTCAAGCAATCTATATAAGAGATCAACATTTTCCAATTTCTGGAGACTATACACTGCTGGCATCTATAACTGACACAACTGTTTGTATCATGTGGCAGTTCCTAACTACTTCCAGCCTTTTGTTTTGATTGTTTCTTGCATGTAATTCTTATGCGGTTTTCATTATGTTTACAATTCTGCATAAAATGTTGATGTGATGTCTTACAAAATTAGAGCTAATCATACCTTACTACATTATTTACTAGATATGACTTGAACAGCTGGATCCATTTTAAATGATTTACGTTACCATAGATGGCAAATTTTTATAAAAAGGTAAATGACATCATCCTTTCCTTGTATGGCATTTAATGATTTTCAATGTTTCTATTTCTAGTGTTAGTTAAAGAAAGAATGGACATTTTTTAACGATGTCTGAGAATGCAGAGAACGGTAACAATTACTGAACAATCACAAAGATTTTTGCAATGGACCGGAAACCCTGAGACTGAAGTAGTACTTATAGCACATTGAAGTACTTATCATCCCTCTGTGGTTAACCCTTATATGTCCCAGTTGTCACAAGCAATGTATGAATGTGTTACATTATCAAAATTACTGGTTGTGTATGGTCAGTTGAGCTCCGTTATTTATGGCTGTGTGATGGGTGTGCAGATCACTTGAATGTGCACCAAATCTCTTTAGTTCCCATCACTGGGGGAAACTATTGGCTCTTGAACCGGTAAAGAAATGCTTTTAAGGGTAAAGACCCCTTGCAGATCATTTGCAGCAGGATTGTTATATCAGATCACTGGAACAAGTGATCTGATTTGCCTTATCCACATTTGCCAAACTAATTTCTTCTCCTTTTTGCTAGTTATTTAGGAAGCACAAACTGTATATAATAAAGCAGCCCAAATCATTCTTTGTGTGACCTCATGTATCTCCAGCAGTGATATACAAGATCAGTCCTGTACAGTAGTAACACTGTGTGAGTCTGTAAAAATTAAAGACCCACATGCCTGCTTTTACACCAAATATTAGCTGCAGTTCTACCAGATCATTACACAAATTTTAGATCTGCGTCAGACTGTACCCCTTGTAATTCATTGGTTTTAAATTTCACTGCTGTCGTCTGTAGGGATGAGCGAGAATGCCCCCGGTATTCTCACAAAAATTTCCCCGAACGTCCGATGATTCCACAAAATTTTGGCGAATGATTTTGCTAAACCATTGAAAGGAGGAAATTATAGCAGGAATATTCACAGGGTATGCGATCTGGCTGTTTGCGATCCCCAGGGCACTAGAGGTTTAATAACCTCTAGTGCCCGGAGATCGCACACTCTTCTCAATGAATGCAGGCACAGCTGCAATCATTGAGAAGATGCTCTGTACAGGAGAACCTCCTGACATTGTAATATAAGTATCTCTTACAAATGATACATTTGTTACAGATACCTTTAAATGTAATGATATGTTTGCACACCAGATGATTACTTCCCAAAAGAAATGTTAGTGCTTTTATCGAGTGAAAATCAGACATGTGTAGAGCAGTCCCCCAATGTCATTCATCAATCTGCCACAGCAGAATGATGAATGACGGATCGGACACCTATAGTGTAGCCACTTGTGCCACTAGCCAACTGTGCTACTTACTCCACTTTCCTTTGAAAACTATGTACACAGCATGTGTTCATTCATTTGTCACTCATTTTCTGTATATATACACTTTAATGCTCTATTTACAAGCTGTAAATTGCACCCAAGGGCATAGTAAACTGTTGATTTGCACCTACAAATGGAAAATGCACTGCACTGAAAAAACACATTGGGCCTGATTTTTTAACACTCTCCAAGGCTGTAGAGGATACACTTTCATCAGTGAAGCTGGGTGATCCAGCAAACCTGGAATGGATCTGGTCCAGGATTGAAAACATTTGCTAACAAATAGCAAATGACTTAGGAAATCCATTCCAGGTTTGCTGGATCACCCAGCTTTACTGATGAACGTGTATCCTCTCCAGCCTTGGAGAGCTTTAATAAATCAGGCCCATTGTCCTTACATTTGCAGTGTGGTTCAGGTGTGGTCCAGAGGAGAAAAAGCAACTGCACAACCAGAAGAAACCTTGCCGCAATCCACCACAACTGTAATGTGAATGCAACTGTGTGCAAATGTATCCCCAACCACTACCATACAGGTAAATGGAAGCACAGTTGAGCCTGTAGTACGATTCTGCACAAGTTTAAAATAGTCCCAAGTTTTAGGAATGTTATGCTAGAGTTCCCATTTTTCACTGTCAGATGCAGAGATTATTAAAAATTTCAAAACAAAGAAATCCTCTGATATTAAGCAAGCGGATCGATCTGGGAACTAAGAAGCAGAAATCTGAAATTCTCTTGATAAAAAACCTAGTAGTTGCAGCTGGTAAGCATCTATTTCATTTTTTCGGTGCACTGACTTTACATTTAAACAACTCATGCTGTCATTTATTTTGCAGTCCACAGAAATCAAGAACTACCCATAGGCACTCTGGCCCAATCAGCTACACTCTACCACTTGCCATATTTCTTGTCTTGGCCTGTACAAATACACAATATTTTAACATTTTTCCAACTGTGATATTGAGATGTATAGTAACAATGCACAAATGCCATGGAGCTGAACATATTACAATTTCAATTTCACATCGTTGAAGGGGTTATTACATCAAAATATATAATGCAGTGCTCATTTTTCACTTTTTAATACATTCTAGAAAGAAAACAAAACACATACCAAGTTCTATATTGCAAACTTGGATTTTTTTCTTTATGTTATTCAGCAGACATTAATCAATATTCTCTTGACTTTAAAAAAGAAACACTGTGCCTACATAGATTATATATACTATATAGCATCATTTTATGCATAGCTCTATATTTATAGGCAGATATGACATGTTGCTAGTATTTGTATATCAAGCTTTGACCTTTTTTTAATAAAGGAACAGAAAGAATAGTTATGATGTGCAAATGACAGAAACACATTACAAACAACAGCATTGTGAATGCATTTGGCAAGAAGTTGAATATCATGGTTTACTGCACTGATGCAAACACAACAGACAACCCACATCAGCTGCTTTTATGATAAATTGAAGGCAGTGGTGGTGCTGGACATTGGGGTAGGGATCTGTTTAAAAAATCCTTTCCTGAATTTAAACATGGGAACAAACAGCATCTAGAAATGTGTCATTATATTCAGGTATGTTCCTCCGCCTGTTTTCTCTGGAGCATTTTAAAGAACATCTGAAACTGGATAGGATGTGAACTCCTGCTGGGCTCCATGAGCCTTCAGGCCTCTCTTTTTGACCATCTGCCTATGAATACATAATTGGGTAACTTCTTGCCAGCTCAACCTGATCTGCACATGTTGGTTATTTACTTTTCAGTGATTGGAAAAGATCCCTGAACCAGTGTTCCAAAAACTCCACCATCAACACCTCAAACAGAATAATCCTTTCTACATAAAATCTAGATCCTCAATACTATTATACATTATATATAACATTATATACATTATAACACATTCAGATCATCTTTTATTCTTCTTCTTCTTATCATTAAACAGGATTTATATAGTGCCAACATATTACGCAGCACTGTACACAGGAGATGAGGACCCTGCCCGAAGAGCTTACAATCTAGGAGGAGGGGGAAGTATCACACAATAGGAGGGGGGATATGGAGTGGTGGGAAGTAGTGAGGGTTTCAGGAACAGAAGAAGAGGAGTAGGCAAGTTTGAAAAGATGGGTTTGGAGGGCTTATTTAAATGAGCAGAAAGTAGGAGCAAGAAGAATAGTTAATTCTAACACAGTCTTTCTTGACCTTTTTACATGAAAGGGGGGGACATAAAATAACTTTTAGGTCTTCAGGGATATAATACTATAATTACTATATCCACAACTCACAATAAATTAATGTGATGGTCAGTAGCAAGAATGGATATTATAGTGCTGGCCAGAAAAAAAAAAGCCAAAAAGATCATTGCTTGCTAAACTGACCTGAGAGGCACAAATTGCTCATAACTCAATAAACCCCTAGCATACTCTGGAGCAACTGAAGGGTTTCATGGAACCCTGGTTTGGAAACACTGCCCTAATCAATGAATACACATATATAGAACAATTTGTTCAACCTTCAACATAAATCATTGATATCTCATGGATTATGAATAGAATAAGGAACGGAGATCAGCAATTTTTGTAAAGAGATCATCCTACACATGTTTAAGTGTCATCAGACATCAATGCCCATACAGCTTTTGTAAGAGTGTTCAAGTGTTTATAAGGGTTTATAAAAGTATTTAAAACAAGTTTGTGGCAGAGAAAAGACAGAATAGATAAAATCACCCATAAACACCCCATAAAACAACCGGAGAAGCCTTTAGTCCAAAAGGGGTGTTTGGAGTGTTTATGTAGATGTATTATTAGGCATTTTTGGGGCATGTATGGGCATTTTAACACTTTCAAACAAGATGCGTTTTCCTAAGTGCCCATCAATAAAACACTCTGGTGTGGACTATCCTATTGGAAGGAATAGAAATTTCAAATATGGGAGTTTAAACACTGAGCTTAAATGCTGGGGAAAAAGTCCATGTAGATCTAGCCTAGGGATTTGAAAAATCTCCCATCTGAGAGAAAAAAATGGTTATTTTTTTCTTGGAATGAGAAAGTATGGGACATTTTAGAATGTTTTTGTTACTTGTTGCACCCTCCTTTCTTGTAAGGACATTGCAGAAAGTAAAGGAGAGAAAATCTTGTTAATGGCATCAAAAATAAAATCTAGAAGAAACTTTACCTTTTTCTCACACTATCCAAAACTAAAAAAAATTGCGTATCATTAGCAAAACAAAAAAATAAAATTTAATAAACATAAAAATGAATTTTGGGTTGGAGTAGAGTATGCTAAATGTCTGAATTGCTGCAATATTAGTGTATTTATAATGTGTTAGTAATAAATTTATATATTTATGATATGTATTTTATTAATACATATTATGATAGAGTAAGGGGAAAATATATTATTTTGTAAAGTTTGTCATATTACAAAGATTTTTTATTTATTATATTAGGTTTTATAAAAACTATACTGTACAAATATACTTCTGAATTAGCTATATGTGAGTCTTGATCTCCTTTGACTTCGTTTAAGTCCTATCAAAGTCTAGCAATTGGGTGGTTAGTGACCTTGCCATACTTTGCTCTGTGAATAATTTACAGTCTTGTACATATTCATCAGGTTGAAAAGTAGAGAATGAGGAAAAATGAAGTGTGAAATATTGAACAAAAAATCCATAAAACTGACATAAAAACTGCAATGTGAAGCAAAATCGTAATTCATTATAAGACTTGCAAAGTTTCTAAGTGACAGTGTGACAGGACAGAACCATACAGTCTACCCCTACAAGATTGGGCTTTCTTGCTCTCATGTCATTTTCATTTTTAACTGTCAGAACTTTCCACCAATTTTTCTCACCATCCTCTACGTCCTCCATGTTTTGTCACACACATGATGTTTGTGTGAAGGACATAATGTCGCCATACACAGACCTATGCCAACTACACCAACCTAATATATCAAGACTAAATCTTGTTACAATAAAATGAATTTTGGGATTTCCAGGCAGTAGACATATATCAAAAATGTAATTTTGCCAGGGTTGAATTAATTGATTGTCCAGTATGTTCATCTTTTTACGCTAGGAAAAATGCAACTGTCCTCCACAGCTAAGTGAGGTCCTCTTATGTCAGCCTCTGTAGCTAGTGAATCCATTTTCATCTCTATTAGATAAAAAAAAAGGTTTTTTTGTTACCCATATTGGGTTTCTTAGGAAGATCATTTAATAATTCTTGGGATTCTATCATGAAAACCTTAATGTAGAAATGTTGACCTTGCTGGATGGTTACATGTTTATTGTTAGCTGTATTTATATATCTCCAACGTATTATGCAGCGTTTTACAAAGTCCATAGTCATGTCACTAGCTGTCCCTCAAAGCAGCTAAACTAATGTCCCTACCATAGTCATATGTCATGAATATGTCAATAACAACATATAAGGCCAATTTAGGGGCAAGTCAATTAACCTAATTGCATGTTTTTAGAAGAGTACCTGCAAACACGGGGAGTTCATGCATACTCCATGCAGATAGCGTTCCAGCTAAGATTCAAACCTTGCAAACCCTGCAAAGGCCAGAATACTAACAACTGAGCCAACCACACTGTTTAGGGAAGAGACTTGGAATTTATTAAAGTAAGCAACAGCCAGGAAACCAAAAGATAAATTACAGTAACAGTCTATATACACAGTCTGTAAAAGTAAGTTTCCAAGTCTGTGGGGGGAGTGTTAGGATTTGGGGTTGGTTCGGTTGGTTAGGTCTAGGTTCAGCAATGTTATGCACCCAAAAATGAGGTCACCTGATTACTTGACTATACTGAATGGCCAGGTTTTTCTATTAATTATTTATTTCTTCCCTGATGGCACACGCTTATTCCAAGATAACAAAGACAGGATTCATCTGGATCAAATTGTGAAAGATTGGTTCAGGAAGCAGAAGACATTATTTTTACACATGGATTAGCCACTACAGAGTCCAGACCTTAATTCTGTTGAGAATCTAAAGGATATGCTGGAGAAGACTTTGCACAGTGGTCCAACTCTCCCATCATCAGAACAAGATCTTAGGGAAAAATGATGGCAAGTTTGCATAGAAATAAATGTTGTGACATTTCAAACTGATTGATAGGCCAAATTAGAACTGGAAACTGGAAAGTGTGTATGTATGTCATAAAATTTTCTGATTCTGGGCATAAACATTACCCAAAGTGTCTTTCACCAAAAACTCCTCTCCTCTCCCCTGCCCGGCTCTATTCTAGATACTGCTAAGAACCAACATAGATTCCAGATGCTATCATCAGTGGTCATTCAATGGTGAAGAGGACTGCATTGGAGCCAGAAGGGCCTAAGGATGGCAATTTTCACCCATCACCATCATGTTTATTTCCACTTTCAGGTTGTTTGATAAATAAGGATTACAGAACACAGACCCAACATATAACCAAACTTGGAAATTTGGAGAGCCCCTAACAAGACAAAATTGTGTTGTGTTAAAAAGCTTAACTAGTTTAACATTTCCTGCAGGTTCTATTTAGGTGACCATGGAGTTAAAGGAGGGCTCGGATCACTGAATATCACCACTCCAATTAACGTGGATGACTAGTTTCTAAATCTTTCTAATCCAAAGCATTTAACTGAACCTGCCACAAATGTAGCCACCTGTCTAAACATTTCAGATGGATGCAGCCATTCACAGAAAAGCTACCAGTTAGTTTCACAGCGGTAACATAACTCTGTGTCACTGTCTACAATTAATTTGCTGACTGTGAATCAGGGTTCATTTATTTTCTTGTAGTGCGTTAACACGTCTTATGTTACACATTAACATGTGTCACATCATGACAGCCCTTAGAGAAATAACGGGGTACCAATGCACCCTGACATGTCAAAAATCATACATTGTGGTGAACTATAAAATAATATTAAAAATAATACAAGTGCATTGCCCTAATGCAAAAGCGTGCCATGCAATATTATTGTTTCCTGTTACATGCATTATTGTGCAGTAAGTTAGCTCAAGGCCATAGAACCTGGTTCCCCTGCTGGTGTTTTAAGTGAAGAAGATTTGGGCTTATTTACAATATTCAGTATACCAAGTGCTGTGTAATCCATAAGATAGTGAGGACTTCTTTCAACCAGTGTTTAGAGTGGTGCAGTCATTTTTTCATCTGAAAAAACTAAGGGCAGTTCATTTCTGCAGAGAACATGCCTATGCAGATCACAACTAGGAAGAACACAGTTTGCTAAAAACATTTTTTTTTGGCTAAGCCATGAATATCAGATTCCTTCTAGGTCACCTGACCTTCTCTTCTTAACATCTGATGCATTTTTGTTAATTAATGAAAAGTTTTCTTGTGCATGGAGCTAAAAGCCAATTAGAGCTATGTTGTAACTCTCCAGAGAAAATGTCTTAACATAACTAAGGCTGTCGTCAGAAGAAATGATGTTCTCTTACAATCCAATTATTCCTTTGAAATGATTTTTCAATGTAATTGATTATGCTCAAAATTTCCCATTGCATTGCAGTAATTAAATGTAATTCAGAGAACAGAAATGATACAAGTAAAATGCAACGGGGACAAAAGATGAGTTTACTACAAAGAATTATGTGGGTACATGGAATTTAATTCATTTTTGTTGTAAAGTTGAACAGCTTAATTTGTATTTCTGGTTCTTTTTTTTAATATAACATACTTTATGGACTTTTAGGGCCCATTTATATCTTTGTGTTATGGAAATGCAGGTGGCTTCCAATGCAATGCAATGCAATTGTGTTGTGTTCACTTATATAGGCTAACACGTCAAAGTGCATAAACAAATTTCATACCCTTTTTTTGGTGGTGTACCTCCGGCATTCCTGTACAATGAAGACAATGCATTATGTTAAGCAGCCCATTCATTTGACTGAATAATACCCCAAATAACGAAAATGAGCATGCACTTTTTTTTTATTAATACATCCTATATTAAAGCACATCTTTGTGCATTGCTTTCTGTTTCAATGCAAGTGTGCCAAGAAAAAATATTATGGCACAGCATCACACAAATGCACATTACTTGTGGTAATTCAAACAAGAATATATGCATAGGTGTATCAGGTGGTATTAGTATTTTGCTTAGACTTGGAAAGAGAAAAACAGTAATACAAGCCAATCAGTTTAGTTGTGGTGCTAACAAAGGGCATGCTGATTATTAAAAAAATGATGATAGAAAGGGTAAACTTGTCCATCTGCTGCTTTTCTTTTTACTGTCACATGGTGAAGCAAATAAGCCCTCTGTAGGAGGTATATATAAGGATATATGGAAAATAAAATAGGTAATATTCATCTTGCAATGTGGATCTAAGCCAATACTGGGTTCCCACATCATAGGCATCATAATGATGGACTACTACAAATCTGAGATAAAAACAGATGTCCTCTGCCAGAAAGCACTTCTTGCTACATGCATTTCATATCATCATTTTCTGTTTTACTGTGATACCCTAGAGCAGTCACTTTGTAAACATATAACATTTATTAGCATAAAATATTATATAAAGATGGATGAAATGATTGTCATACACACTGCTATGCTCCCAGTCTGCTTTTCTGCAAGTCACTTAGCTTCAGTAAATACAGAAAAAGCAGTCAAGGTCTCAGGCAGTGAAAGGATTATCCACGTATGACATAACACTTATCAATTATGCTTTCATACTATCAGATAATCCTTCTAGATTAGCATGTTTAAGCTTAAATACTAAAAGGAAAACATATTATGAAATATCTCATT
Source organism: Pyxicephalus adspersus (assembly GCF_032062135.1). NCBI lineage: Eukaryota > Metazoa > Chordata > Amphibia > Anura > Pyxicephalidae > Pyxicephalus > Pyxicephalus adspersus. The sequence continues at coordinate 74,432,474 of NC_092863.1, read as the reverse complement.
TCATAGAACAAGCACTGGCTTTGTCATAGCCAAATCTGCATTTCATACTTATTATGGTCAGACTACAGAAGTGAAGCTGAGAAAATAAAATCGAATCTTATAGCAATTGCTTTGGTCTTTTTATGTTTGCCTTTTCCAAACCTAATGTCTGGGAAATGTTATATATTTCTGCACCATCTATGACGCTGTGTGATTCTTAGGCAATGGTTTGTACTCCTTGGCATCTCTGCTGTTGGCAGTGAAAAGCTTTTTGTAATTATCATGATCCAGATGGCACCTTGTGATAAAAAATAACAGTTCACCGATGGCATAATATACCACATCACATAGCATGGCTGCCTCACCCTCTCTCAACAAAGTATTCCATAGGTGCGGCTTGTTTGTAGAGTGGCTTCAAATGTATAAGATCGTATAATATTCAGGTATGGCGAGCTACAGAATTCCAGATCATGTAGAACCTGATTTATTAAAGCTCTCCATGTCTGGAGAAGATAGAATATCATGGGAGATCCAGTACCAGATCCATTCCATCACCCAGGATCTTCCATGATAGTCTTTATACCCCAGACTTACAAAGCTTTATTTTTTCTGGCCCATTGATCCAAATACTAAAATCTACTGCAACAATTTATCATTGGATATATTTGTGCATGTTCATTAATGTGTAAGTGTAACCCCTGTAGGTATGTATTACCTCTCAAAGATCACAGTGCTCATTCTGCTTCCTCAACATTATTCTTTTTCATAAGGATGACACCATCTTTGTTCAGACATCATCCAAGGTAAGTACCAATTTCATTGATTGACATGTGAACTCTGGTGTACTGGCTGTGTTCACAAATGTCTGAAACAAATCAGCCCTGGCAGTGGCCTCTAAGCTTGTGACTTGATACCAATCTGATTACTGAGGGAGAAGAAACTGGAGGAAATGTTCCCTTTTGTTGCCAGCAGAAAAAAATAATGTTAGCCAATGCAAAGTTACTGGAATAAAGGTCAATGCTTTTTTTTTTCCATTTGTAAATTATACTTTTAAAAAATAATACTATTACAGAAAAGCAACTTATTAGTACAGATTTAAAACTTTAGTCCACTTTATATAATCAAAAACAACAATGCTACATCTTATTTGGAGGTGTCAACGTGGGGTTCCCATTTTAGTTATATCACTTTAATAAATATTAGGTGATTTAGGTGCCGGAACATATATGGGGTATACGTCATTATAATTAATTATCCACCACCTATAGGAACAATTATTGTATAGAAGGCTGTATACGTATTGGACCTGATCTAATAATGCTCTTCAAGGCTGGAGAGTATACACTTTCATCAGTGAAGCTGGGTTTTCCAGCAAACCTGGAATGTGTTTCTTAAAAGTAAGTTGCTATTTGTTAGCAAAAATGATTAGTCCTGGACCATTCCAGCTTTGCTGGATCACCCAGCTTCACCGATTACAGTTTATTCTCTCCAGTCTTGGAGAGCGTTAATAAATCAGACCCATTGTCACAATATTCTAAACCAGATTTGAAAATGTCCAGCTTAATGAGGTGATCCCATCACAAGGGTGTGACTTAGGGAATCTTATTTACGACCAATAATAAAATCTGTCCTTGGGTATTTCTTTGCATTATTTCTGGATATTTGTTTGCTAATTATAACATCCACACCATTATACTGAATAAATGAAAGTATGATAGGAGGTATAGTTACTGCTTGCTTCAGCTTTTTTTCTTCCTACAAGTGAATTTAATTAATTAAACAACCTGTTCTTTTTATCCAAACACTTTTTTTTCTGCCTGAGTTACAACTGAGTTAAAAACAGTTCTGTTTATTCAACCTTTTAGCAACAATCTCATTTGTTATAAACGTTGGATATTTTCGTCTATGTGACTCACATAAGGCACGCTTTATAGAAATGAGTAAAGCTTTAGGAATGTCACCGTTGGTATTTTTGAGTTTTACACTTTTTTCACATGTACCAGCTCCTTCTTTAAACATTACCTTATAAAAAAAGACTTGTTCATACTAAAAAAGGACGGAGTTCACTTAAATCCGTCACAGATGTGGTTTGTTTGAAGGCCAAGTTTTTAGGTTCATGGCAGAATCCACTAGGTGGCACACAGTACCCATATTTATCCCAATTTCCCCTTACAGACCTACCATTCATATAGTAAATAAAGAGCTGTATTATTAATTTATGCCATTGCATCCACTCCACACCTAATATTTGTTTAGCCAGCTGTTTCCTCCAATCCTCCTTTAGTGTAGCTGATTGAAGCCTTAAGTACATTTAGACCTTTTTCTTTTTTCATCCCAAAGAACATTTTGTTGCCTACAAATTACAAGCTACCTTTTCAAATCAGGCAGTAAGTTACAGTAACGAATTGTGGAGCCTGAATGTCTCATTCCAGTGTGGAATAACAGAAGTGCACAGTATACATATATCTTTACATACATCTTCACTATTTAACAACATTTTTGTGTTCTTAACGTTACCCAGGACATATTTCCTGACACCCTGATATGCGTCATGTGTGTAACAGGTTACGGAAAAACAATATTAATAGAACAATCGTGATTTGTTAACGGAGTGGTATGTTATGCCTATGCCTACAGTGTAAGTTCTCAACCATGACCAAGAAAAAAGGCAGCTTGTGTTTTAACACCCATTAGGGTTGCTTTTTGGTCAGTGGGGTTCAGATGAGTTCACATTTTTATTAATACAAGAAAAACATGAAAGATATAAAAAGAGTTACTTTACTTTGAAAACCATATGGCAAGCATGTTGAATATCACACTGATATAAGTAAGTCAAAATTCTTTTGCCTCACTGGAATTTAACTTACAGCTGTATATGCTATTTTAGTATGTGTCCCTGTGCAGGAGGTTTCCCCAATCTTTTGCCCTCCATTTACAAGTCACCTGCCAAAATTTGATTTTCCTTTTTTCCTGATTACAGCTGTCTCTAGGTCAGGAAGTCATTCCTATTATCAGGGCCCAGTGCATGATACAAAAGTTTAGATTATAGTGAACTTTGCTATAACATGGTTGAGGTGTGAAGACTATAGAAATGAACCAACCAACAGACCATTAGATTTACAGTATAGCCTTCATTGACCCAACCTTGGGTCCAGCAGACCAAACTACTAATATTTTCCAAGATCTATTTCTGGGTTAGTTTATGCAAACTAGAGCAACAACAGGTATAGAAATGTCCAAAGCAAAATATATTACTACTTCTAGAATACTACTAGCAGGGACAGTGCTACATAAATACTTGTCCCAGGATCAAGTATAAGATGTCTCCCTCCACTGCAACCCCCTTACTTTCCCATCTTTTCCAACTGCACCTCTCCATTTGGTGTGTATATTTCCAACTGCAAGTGTCTTTGCAATGCCATGACCCAGTGGATTCCTCCAGAGGTTGCTGGGGGTTCCTTGAGTTAATTTATGCCTCCTACACCAGTTTAACTGACACCAATGATATTTTTGGTTATCTGTAAGGGTGGAATTCTTCTTACTGGACAGCGATGTAAGAGGCATTCTTCCCACTGACCACCATACTATGTGTATATAGTAATTATAGCTGGGATTCCCTGAAGACCTGAAAGTTATTTCAATAGGTTCCCCCATGTAAAAAGGGTGAAGAAAGGCTCTTCTGTGTGGACCAGTGTGAGATCCAACTACTGTGGCCATGTTCCTACACAACTAAATACAGTAACCAAGTTCTCAACCATCCCATATGCCTTAGCACCATACATTTCTGGTATACAGTTACTTTATATGTCTTTCATAAGAAATGTCACCTATATATGAAATGTTATGGTATGAGCTATTATCCTCAGTTGTGTGTGATAACAGAGCCCACCAGGAGCTTCGGCTGCTAGAAAATGTGTAACACAGTAAATTAAGCACTCTTTGTGCCAATAAATAAGCTGTTTACACTGTCATGAATACTAATGAATGCTAATGAATAATAGTTGTGCCTGGATGGTTTATTTAAATTAATTCAGATACATAAAAACATAAGTACAAAGGGAACAATATAGCCGCAGCACACAGTTTGTGCAACCTTGTGAGCTGTACATTGTGTCTATTAAAGCTTACAAGATGATTTACTATAGGAGTAATTATTGGAACAGTTCAGGGATGATTTTCAGCGTAAAGAGAACCTGTTAGGGTATAAAACTATTACTCGTATAGCATATGTGTTAATATTTTATCACTGTGCTCTTGCATGCATAAATGTATTTATCCCAATGGAACACCCTTATCTCTTACTTGTTATGGTTATTTGTGCATGCACATTGTCAAAACTGCTGATCCTATGCTTGGTATCAGAGTTAAGGTATTCTAGTAATGTAGGTCTTTGCTACACAGTATGACTGGTTAGCCACCAACAAAATGGCAACTTCTAAACACTGTAAACATTCCCTCAATGGCTTGTGAACAGAGGATGAATACATCCCAATGAAAACCGAGCCCCTTACTCCAGAGGGCCTATATGGGCCCTCCTTTTTACCCCTCTCTGGTCACTCACTGTTGTATACCAGTAACCCGTATCAAGTATGGAAACAGAGGAGACTTTCTTCCATTGGCTTCTTTTTCCTGGCTCTGTATTAGATGAGGTTCTCTGTTGGAGCTTGACAAAGGAAGATAGCAAAAGAAAATCTCCTCTGCCGGCTTAGTTTATAACAGTAAGTGTCTGGTTATGTTGCACTTGTGGATGAGCTGCTGAGGGTCCAAGCTAATAGAGTTCTGGGGGGGCTTCTGCTGTGAATATGGGATTCTGAAGTGAAAGGCAGGGTCCACCTTTGAGGCAGGGCTTCTGATGTAATAAATTGGAGGGGACAAGGTCTTGACGTGTCCTAAATTGTCACATCAAAAATTAGAATTGAGAACATAGATCTGTAGATGAAAAACCAATAGGGCAGTATAGAGGTGGTGAGGAAAGGGGACTCAAATCCCAATTCTGTATTAGGTTCTATAGGTCTGTAGCTCCACCTTTGTATTTCGTGCAACCCTCCTCCTTCATCAGGAGCAAAACATCCCAATTGTACAATTTGAGTTTTAGTATTGTCCCCTTCCCCCCAGCAATGCTGCCCTAGGTGCTGGGCCACCCATGGTTATTAACTACCTTGAAGTCATATTTATGCAATATGACAGTGTTTTTCAACCTTTTTTGAGCCACAGCATATTTTTTACATTGAAAAAAAAACAGTGGCACACCACAAATAAAATGTGTTACAAAATGACACTCTGTAGCAAATTCTCTTGTCTCTAAGAATAAACAAGGCAATTAAGATACCTACTGCCACCCACTGTCATGGAAGAGTATTACATTACTCTGCCAGTCACTACAGCACAGACACATGACATTGGTAATTGGATAACTTCCCACGGTACACCTGAAGAACTCTCACGGCACACTAGTATGCCGCTACACAGTGGTTGAAGATCACTGCAATATAAAATAGCAATAGCGACTTATTATTCGTATAAATTTGTTACAGCAAATGTACCCATCAATAGCCAAATAGATCTTCTTACTGACACATCACCTTTAATATGATACAGATGGTTATGAAGAAAGGTATCAGACACACTTCATTCGAAAAACTTCAATTGTAATAACTTGTTTGAAACTGTTACATTCTTGATAATAAAGAAGTCCATGTGTTTTTCTATGCACCATTTGCTACATCGTAAAATGTGCATTACAAGTGTATTGTTTTACAATGTACTTTATCCTCCAGATTAAGTGCACCATGGTTTGAATTATCTGTAAATTTTGTCTCACTAAGAAAATAAATAATGTTGTTTTATGTTACACTGGATCAATATTCTCTGACGCTCTCAAAATGGATTTTTGCATTCTTTTTTTTTTTTCAAACTCCTAGTTTCCTGTGCCAGGAATACACTCAAAGGTCTGTTTGAGTCCATGACATCATATTGGAACGTGTACAGACACTTTCCACCCTGAAAATTCCCATATGGATTGGCCCCTCTGTGTATTATTCTAGTGACGGGAATGCACATTTGCACAATCAAGAGCAAATCTTAGAGGTATCGCATTTACAAAACTTATTGTATCGGGTCCAACCACAGCAAACAGTGCTATTAGTAATTACATGTTAAATATCCTTAGGAAAAAAAGGCCCAGGGTTTGAAAATACTTTACATTAGTTAATTACATTTACATAGCTATTTTGTTACAGTGATTTACTGATATTTACAGGGAGATTTACTAAAGAATACAGTTTTTGTTTTGGCTCAGTGAGCCCGTATTTACTTCAAAGACCCAATCAAATTGAAGGAAGCCTTTGCTTAGCAAACATATGGAGGAAATCACCAGCACTCCCATGAATGTGAATTAAATATTTATTTTGAAAATAGCATCAGATAAGCCAATTAAAGTCAACGTTTTGTGGCCGTGCAGACTGAGTCGATTGGCTGATGTGACACTATGTTCACAATAGGAATGTGATACAGATTTTTGCTGGTGATTTGTGCCATATCTGGTTTGTGATATCTGTACTACAAACATCTAATAATCACAAGTCTATACCCGATAGGAATGCAGCTTTACTTTTGGATTTTTTAACTGGGGAACATGCTGTTGTCATGTTCATCCAATGGCTTTAAAGATTGTACTTGGAAAAATCCTGGAAAAAATATGCAGATATTCTGATTTTACATTGCCTCCCCATGTTGTAGGTTTATTTCAGGTCAGTGGTAGAGATGGAGTTTAGCACAACTTGGGTTTGAAGTGACCTTTAGGTGTCTATTGCTCACCAAGTCTGTAAACATTTACAAACGATGAACGTTAAAGTGGTTTCCATTGTAACATCGGTCTGCCAAACGTTTTGTAAATAGTGGTTGTCTGCCATTAAGAACACTGCCCACTGTATACTTAGTAACTGGCCAGGAACCTGGGAAAGGTCAGCATTCCCATAGGCTGGTGGTTGTTAAAGGGAGTGGTTGAGGCTCTTCCACTATTTACCTTAGCAATGGGCTTCCATCAGAACACCTTCTAGGGTTCACCCAAGTGGATGCACAACAAATAAGCTTAGCAAACATCAAATATTTTTGGCAAGCCTGCAGCTGACTGATCTCAGCTGACTTAGCAAACCAGAAAGCATTGAAGCCACTGTATAAGCATGACAGCTAGGAAAAAACAGCTGGACAGTGTAGCTCTATGTATTTCTCTTAATGCATGTTTTCATAAAAGGATTGGAGTGCACTGGGTATCTGAGGCTGACACTATGCAGGGCAGTTTTAAATATGCCCACTTATACCCAGTTCACACACTGCTGGTAAATATGGGTCAACGTTGGAAGATACCTTTTTTAAAAGGTAAAAAGCCATAGAGGTCTGTTTATAAAGCAGTACTAAAGTACTAAGTACTAAAACAGTATAGCAGTATATAAAGCATTAAATCAATCCTGGTTGAGAATGAGGTCCAGCTATTTCAATGGCAGTAATTGATCCTCCACCAGTGAATGTTTCAGTGAATGTCAGGTTTACTGCTTTACACAAATATCCCATAAGGAATGGAAACAAAGAATCTATGATATTAAAAAGTGCACACTGCTCTTGTTTGTCAATATTAAAGTTGTTTTAAGATCACAAAATCATATTATTACAAAAAATTCGACAAACCATAGTAAAATAAAAGTGAGCTAATAATTTTGATATACACCTAGACATTGATTGCATCTAAAGCCAAAACTATAATTTTTTTAGTTTTGAATAGGGAGGAACTTGAACTATTGTTGGGTTATTATTGGGATATGTGTCCCTGGTGGGTTCTGAGGAGCATTAGGGTCTGCACTCTGAAATAGGGTTGAATGCCACTGAGTATAGGCTTGGCGTACATGTGGTGGGCTTCAGCTGGAAAGAGAATGCTCAATGGCTGAAACACTGAAAGGTAGCTTTAGCAATCCCCCTCCAGCACACTCTGCTGTTTAGTCTGCATTACAGGGTGGGGGGACTTACTTGTAATAGGACTGGCTGAGGAACCGGTCTTTCGCCATGACACTACCCTGTTCACTCTGCACTCAGGGTTACCACATTGGGGATAGAACCAGTTAAGGAACCTTAGATATAGCAACCATTCCTTGTCTGGGGAGACCAGCTGGGGATAGCTGTGTAGTGTTGGGAGTAAGGGTTTCCCATTTTATAGTCAGGTCAACAATATTTACCTGTTTTCTCAGACAAACGTTCTGGTTTTACAGCAATTATATATGGACAACCTTCTGAGGGCCTTTCCTAAGAATCCAGTAAGTGGTCACACATCTGTACGATTGATTGAACTACCCATGAATATACACTACAACTGTTTACGTAGTCACTTTTACATTGCTATCCCCTCAGTGTAAAGATTAAAGGTATTTCCAGCTCCTTATAAATAAGAGCACCATAAAAAATGATTTACAGCAATCTGAGTTAAATGTGTCCATTCAGATACACCAATGCTCAAGAAATGCCATTATATTAGAAATGAGCTGCAATACTCATCTCCACCTGCAGGGGTGCTACAGTTAACATATTTCTTTCCTTGCTAAAACCTCCATTGGTGGGGCAGAACTCTACATGACTCATGGATGGCTCTCCATCTGGGGAAACTTTTAAATTATACTGGAAAATCCCTTCAGCAAGTTATTAAAAACAGTTTCTCTGACCCTTCATAGATCTAAAATCTTTATCAAAAACAGCTTAAAATCAAATACAGCCGACCTGAACATTATAATTTATTCATCAAAGCCTTTAAATATAAAACATCAACTTCTTACAAGTTGAAATTACTTTTATCAATATTAAGTACACTACTGTTTTTTTTTTATAATACAGAATATTAAAGGAGCGCCTCAGTCCTAATGGCCAATACACATAGCTGAGACTGTTCACTCAGCTAAGTGGGTGATAGTCAGTAAGATGACACTGTATTCACTTTAAAAAACCCAACCCATGTAAGTGATTTTAAAAAGGCAAGCATGTCCTTGGCTGATTTAGGATTTCACTAACCTCTGTACAAAATAATGTTACTAAGTGATCAGTCTCGGTGCCATTAATCAATCCCACTATTTATTGGTTTTCCATTTATCCTATGTGAAACATATAATGCAATAATAACTGTAAATAATAAAATAAATGTCAGGGTGATCTATATCTACCTCTACACAAAATCAAGTAACTTTGGGGGTCTCTTCATAAAGCAGTGAATCTGCCATTCACTGAAACATGGTGGAGAATCAATAACTGCTACTGAAACACATAGAGCTGGAAGATTCTCCACCGGGGAATGTTTCACTTAATGTCAGATTCACTACTTTATAACTATATAACATATATTTTACTAAATGAGATTACAGATAATTCAAATAAACTGTAATAGGGAAATAGAGACTATAGTTACCATATGGCAATAATCCACCCTACAATACAACCTAGAGGATTGCTGTGCAGGTGAGGTGACAAGCTACTCACCAATAAATAGTTAAAACTGTGTAAAATACATAACAAGTACATCAGACCTGACTATCTGTATATATATGTTTTAAATATATATATATATATATATATATATATAAAATATATATGTTTATATGTTACATTATTATTAAATATGTTTTACAAAATTATATTATATATATTTTATTTTTACTTATTATGTTTTTATTATATATATATATATATATTTATATATATATATGTTATAAAAACATATAATACACAATAAAAATATATATATACATACATAGATATACCACATACTTAAGTAATGGCATACTTAAAAGCAGAATACATCTCAACAGGTATGCAGCTAATTTACATGACCCTGTCAGGGGGTATTAATAACTTGTATCCATGACCATGGACATTCAATACTGTGTCCAACACAGCAGCAGGTACAAGGTGATCATCCAGCACCTTTGGCACAGGGAAAGTTACTTTACCTGTACAGGTGACACTATGTACATCAAACCGTTTATATATAAAAAAAGTAAAAAAGTATAATAAATTATATATATGTATTATAAATATAAGTATAATAAAAGCTACTACAAGTTAATAAAAAAAAGTTTTTCTGTGACTTTTATAGTAGTTGTTGATGATCAAAAGTGGAAAAAGTAGATGGAAACTTGTCAAAGTCTTACCTTGTAAACTTGCTTTTCTGTCCTGATGCAGTATTTGTGGCTGTGTGGATGGCAGAGGTCCTGATCCTGGGCAAGAGAAGCCACCTTCTCAACAAGCAGAAAGGGAAAGTAACACGTCATAAGCAAGTACGCCTTCAAGATGTGTTCATCTGAGCCCAGTGTTCAGCCTGTCCAGCTCCTCTGACTTTTTTCAGTGCTGAGGACAGCAGCAACACGGTGGAGTCTGTATGTTCCCTGTGTGTGTGCAACACACCCACTGACTCCACCACCTTCAGCACAGACGCTTACAGAGGGCTTCTTTATGCACCTTTGTGCTGCCAGCACCAGACCTGATTACTTCACATCAGCCGTCCTGTAACTGCATGGAAAACCGCAGATTTGCTCCTTTACCATTGACGCTGTAGGCGTTTAACCCTTTGGTGACTGACGCTGATCGCTGCCTATTGACTGGCGTTGACGCGCGTCCGTTACTTTAGAATTGGGAACACGCGCAGTACTAGTTAGTGATAATTGACGACCAATGCGAGTACTTTTTTTTTTAAATGGCGCAGTGTGGTGACAAAGTGGTTAACAATTGGGGGCAGGTTGTGGCACAGGACCATATAGCCCCCATGTATATATAGTATGAGAAGGGCTTGCTGAAATGTTAGTGGGTGGGGTTGGGGATTTATATACTCCATGGGCCTAAATTAGAAGCAGATGGGGTCAGGACAGGGGGCAGAGAAGCTCGGGGACGGAGAGAAGATGGCACATGTAGCCACGGATGAGGACGGGCAGCCACCGAGCAGAGCCCAGAACAAGTCAGCATTATGCAGCCAGGGAACATATTGGGACCATTGATGCCTCTGCTGCTGCTGGTCTCAGAAAAACGGTTTTCTTGGATAGGAAATAGCTTCATATTTCAATAACAAAGCGGTTTTTGATGAAGCGGAGTCTGTGCACCAGTTTAAGAAAAGAAGGAGGTGGAAGGTGAGGAGGCCTGGCAACAAGCGGGCACATTTTATAAGAAGAAAATAGAAAAAGGCGGCCAGTGGCTACAAAAATATGCTGCGTACACTGGGCTAGTGTGAAGAACGAGGAAAGAAGGGATTTATACACTGTTATTTTTATTATTACAGGATTATTTCATTGCTGAGGCTGCAAATTCATGGCTGGACCCTGCGCCAAATCCCCCATAGGAGAACACTGCTTGAGTCTATATATATATATATAAATATATAAAAAGTATAAAAAAGTGAAAGCCGGCTATATATGTTACAATCTCACTGTACAATCGCTGCACAATCCATCACATTGATCTCCACTTACACTTGGGCTACAGATTTCATGACAGAGATTGTACAATCAGGTTGTGACATGTGTGATCGGTTTATTTTGCAGCAGGATACTTGGTGAGTAACAATATATAATAAATGGAGATCTGCAGACTGAGATGTCATTCTGTCCCTTCCCTCTTACCTGTGATTGGGATTCTGTAACGTTTTGATCTGAACAATGCAGAGGCATCTATTCAGTAAAGTCGCCAGTGGCAGGATTGCCTGGGTGGCAGGCCGTTAATCTAGTTATTTATTCATTAAATCTCTTTAAAGTACTGGCAGGATAACCAGTAATAATAATATCTAAAATCGATGATACGATTTTACTCTAAACATCTGAGCAACAGAAATCTGAGTTAGTTGCACTGAGCAGTGCGGTACATCCAACATGTTTCAGGTCCTGAGGAGTTTAAGGCTATGTACACACATGCAATGGTTCTCATTCGATAATCGCTTCAGGGCTGATATCGGAAGAGAATATGGCGTGTGTACAGCGCTCATCATCCATTGTTCGAACGACCGACCTGGTGGATCCACAGACAACACACAACGAATGATCTTACTGTAAGTGAAGGGGAGAGAGCACAGCGGGGTGCCGCTCCATCGTTCTCCCCCTCCCCTCCCCATAGAGCAGAACGGTGCTGTATGTACAGAGCTCGCTCATGCATTGTGTCATGGACACAATGTTCGGTCATTGTGTCAACTGGTGGGAGGGGCTATATGTTTCCTGAAGTCAGCAGACTGCCTTAGGCAACGCCCACATGGGATGCTGAGACACTATGATTGAAAGAACTGAAATCCAATGAAAAAAAAGGGTGTGTCAGGGACAGTCAGGCTGGGGAGGAAAGGACTGGAAATGCGTCTGGCTCTATCTGACTTGCTGCAGCTTCTATTGCACATTGTAAGAAGCTAACACTGAGCAATGTAATAGAAAGAAGAAATATCTGTACAGGAGAGAAGAACATTGAAATCCCAATATAATAATAAATGTTTAAATCTTCAGCTTGGAGATACCTGGTACAGTACCGGGGGGTTCTGCTATAGGGTGACAACACCCTGTCACCCACCTGCACCTCCTAGCAACTACAAGCGGTCACGAACGAAACCAACAGTGGGTCCTTGATCAGAACAGACTAGGGACCCTTGTGGGGCCCCGTGTTGGTTAAGGGTTCTTTTGCAGTAGCACTCTTTGCATCTTCCTATGTTTGCCCCTGATTACAAGTAACTGTTTCCGCTCAGTGCTTGCATGGTTGTCACCATCAGAAAATGCACCCGGACAAATACTATCACTGGAGTACGTTCACATAGTCAAGAAGTGGCTGGAAAAGACTGCAGGAAATCAGCATTTCTGTTGTATAGAAAAAAGGTAAAAGAAAAGGGTTTTATTAAAAATGTATGCCAGTAATTTATAAAACACAAAACTTTAGCAAACAAGATTTAATTTTTAGAAAAAAAAAACAGCTGTAGGTTTTTATCTGACTCTGGTTGTCATTGCTTGCAAATTACAAGAATGATCTGGTTGCTATAGGTAACAACATTATTTTCTATAATAGAAGCACAGTGATGACTCAGAAGAAAGCAATTTCACAAATGTTAATTACTTCTCCCTCCGCTGACATTTTCTTACTTTTATTCCATCCGTTTATTATGATGATTGTTCGGAACAACTGGCATTTTATATACAATTAAGAGACTGCACACAGCATTGCACCAATCAGACGACACTCCTAATTCAGAGGAGTACAGAGGACAATACTGTAGGTGGCGCTATTGTTTCAGATAATTTGTCCTTTCTTTGGGACAACCGGTCCCAGCACAGAGCTATCTCTGCATTTCTCGGTGCCCCTTCCCTTCCCCGGGTCCATGGAACAACATGATTTCATTTCCTAACAAAGGAACGGTTTCTGATGAATACTCTTCTCTTTCCCTGAAGTGAACCTTTTAATTTGCTGGTGACTCAGGTACAGGAACAATATTTTTACTGAAAGAAATGCGACATGAAGAAGGATGTGGAAAATGGGCCCTTTCTGTGCATACTAAAAATAAAAGAGCAACTCAGAAAATGTGGCTTATGGGAAAAAAATTACAATGGCCGCTTTTACTATGAAAGTTTATTTTTTTCCTAAATAAACATCTGACTTCTTGTACTCTGTTTGTGTTTCTGCCTGATTTATGGGCTAGAAAGTTATTTATTGTACAGCGCTACGTCATATGTTGGTGTTATATAAATAAAAGTTAGCAATAATTTTTTTTATTAAAAACACGTAATGACTTTTTGGCCTGAACCAAGGAAATACGATATGGTGGCCTTAGATCCAACAGCATAGTTTAGTGAACCCAGGTTCTGGTTTATGCTGTGAGCCATGATTTCCAGCTCCACCCACTACCTGTAATACTAACACCTATTCTAGGGCAGAGTAAGGCTGGCATTTAGACTGGCGGTGAGGTTGCAGTGTGGTTAACGTTTCCTCATGCCATTGAACCGCTGCCTTGGGGGAGAAGCAATTTGTAGGATCTACCCGCAGCAACTCCAAAGAAAACGAATGGGGGCAGTAGTGAGCAGTATAATATTACTCACTGCTGCCCTCTGTCAAATGTTCAGAGTAACAGCTGCCAGGAGCCACAGGGAATCAGCAATTAATAATATATAATATAGCCAATCTTATACTATCAGGGCAGGCTCACACCTGTCTGTTCATGCATGATTTCACACAGCTCCCTGTGGTTTGGCATCATGCCAGCTGCTCGAGCACTCACACTGCTTAGAAAAGAAGCAGCATCTGTACATGTGACAGCTGACGGCAGTACAGCTCACTGGGGCCCCTATTACTTCCATATGGGGCTTCCATATAGGAGACAATACTTGTAGCGCCTTCCCGAGCAGCAGTATTTGCTGGCATGGAGAAGAGGAAAACCCACCCAACCTAACTGCCAGTATGAATTAGCCCTAAAGGTTGGATAAAATGTTCATTCTGGATTCATTCCAGATACAGAATCATCCCTGTTCTTGGTTGTTTCATTTAGTGTCTGATTTTCTATCTAGGTTCACTTGCTAAAGACCATTGATCAGCTGTATATTTGTGTAAAAAAAAAAATTGTCTGCTGTATTTTGTATTAATCATGTTAATCTACTGGAAAAAACATTACCCAGGAGTGACTGGCACTATGTCTATTTCTACTGTAGATCTGCTCATATATTATACTTGTAGTAGAAAAGTAGATACTTTAAAGTAGAAAGTGCTTACAATGGGAAACCAGCAACTGCAACCAGATTTCAAAAAATGAAAAATTGCTTGTTGCTCAAATATTTGGTCAGGTTCAAGTTTTAGTGAAAAAGAAGCAATTGTTAAAAGGCAATGATAGTCACAAAAAAACATTTCTGTAGGCAGCACAGTGGCTTGGAGGTTGGCACTCTGGCCTTTGCCGCACTGGGTCCCAGGTCCTTGGCCAGGACACTATCGGCATGGAGTTTCCATGGGTTTGCTCCGGGTACACATTCCAAAAACATGCAGTTAGGTTATGATGATGTCCCTTTCATTGTCACCATCATTGTGCATAAGTAAAAGGAGACTCAGTTTAGTCCTGGCAAACAGTACAGCTGAGTTGTACTTCTGTTACTGTAACAGTAAGAAATGAACAAGGAAGTACTCTGTTGTTCCTACTCCCCCTTCTCATTTAGGCCGGTCACAAAATGTAGGGTGTCCTGTGTTGTGTCAAGAAAAAAGGGGGCAGCATCAGAAGTACAGCTCAGGTATTTCCATATCCGGAATATTTACCAATTTATTATGCTTAGTTAGTAGGGTAAGCTAATTTTGGGCCCTTAAGCATGACCAATGTGTGCATTCTTACTAGTTCACCGACACTCCTATTGTTTGTAAGCAACAGGTTTTAAGAAAGTCAGCAGTGGGGTTTTCACTAGCTGGTGGTTAATAGGACAGTCCTGCCCCTGAGGATCTCCAGCCAATAAAAAACAATTACTGCAAACATCCTTGGCATTGTTTACAAGCATTAGGAGCAATGCTAAGCACCATTGTAATGTACTTTAGTTAGGCTCATATAAGGCAAGTATTCAGGTTCATTAGAACCAAACTCAATGTTGAATGTTTGGGACAATGTTTCAATAGACCCAAGAGTTGAAGCTTAATTGAAACTTTAATGTTTAGGTTTACATATAATTTAATTTCATGAATAGAAATGTTGAATAGTGTTAACCGAAATCACAGGAAATGTAGTGTGTTGCTAGGCTTAATTTTGTTACCATATAACAAATGAAAATATCTTTATCTTTACAATGATTATTACTGAAAGTGATAAAAAGCAGGAATTCCCTTGACCTTCCACAATTATTCCCATATGTTACATTATACCTATATCCTGCTATAGATAGTACAAGTGTCAGAGATAGTAGTGAGACATCCTTTTACAACACAAAGGATTGGGGTGATGGGAAAAAGTAAATTCCTGGATGGAAAATTAGAGGGTATTGCTAAAAGTATATCTACTGCACTGACACATGGATAGAAGAAGTAAAAATCCAGCTGTGTATTAACAGCAGGGTGGCTTGTGTGTCTGATCATAGCTAAGGCTATAAGTGCAAACAGACACCAGAAAGATGGCAGGGAGAAATGTGGAATGATGATTTAATTCAATAAAGACAGATAAAAGAAAAAGAGCACAAAGAATGGAGTAAATGGGTTAAGAATATTTACTCTGGGTTTAAGGGGTTAATGCACATTACAGTATACCACAACACATGGCCACCTGCAGTGCTGTGGATTGCGACATTGAATTCACTTAAAAGGACAGAAACATGCAGAATTGTGTTATAACATCACACTGCACTGCAACAGGGGGAACAGCACACATTCTGATGTTCCTGTGTATCAGACATTGTACAGTACCACACTTTACTGCATAAAGAGTGAAGGTCCGCAGCTCTGGCCAGTGGGCCCCCAATGGTCAGCATGGTAGACTTTGAGTCACATTAGATATTACAAATTTGACTTTTTGCCCCAGTCATGACAAATACATGAGAACCATACAAAATGTATTTTCTAGCAACACTGTGCCTAAGATATAATACAGATACATAGACTGTGATGGTCAAGAGATATTTATTGCACAGCTTAAAGAGTTCACAGGTCAGGACTATATAAAGTGTGTACAGAATAAAATCAGTCAGGATAAAAAACACAGTGCCCTGTACGCAAAAGCTGAAACCTTATCAGTTGTTCTTGAAAGTAAATTAGATCTGACTATTACAAATAAAATATTACTCTTATAATTGTCATTTAACTGATGAAATGTATCCTTCCTAACACTCAAATAACTGTTGTAAAATTCTTTAATTTTGAACTTCCTACTTGGCTGCTCCTCTAAGCAGAAAGTGCTATGTTAGGAAATATCCACTTTCTGTTACTTTCCGAACTTACTTTTCTTTCAGGTTTAGATTTCTATCCATGTCCCCCTTGAAGGGAGTTCTCCTCACTTCTGGTCATGCCACCAAGACAGCAAATGAGAGGAAGAATGATGATCATACAGGTAGTCCCCGGGTTACATATGAGATAGAGACTGAAGGGTTGTTCTTAAATTTAATTTGTATGTAAGTCAGAACAAGTACATTATTTTAATAAATGCAATTAGGACGGATGTTTGTCTCAACATATTATTAGGCAGCATGGTGTCAGTTACTATATAAAATCCTCACTGTGAGTTAATCACAAAAAAAAAAAAAAAACTTTATGTAGCCTATACCTCAGCTGTGTTTAGCAAATGATTTCTTCTGCAAGTCATGCAAACTGCCCCCTTCCCCCATATTAAGCCTCCATCCTGCACTCGAGTGAGCAGGGAAGCCCCGTTCGTATCTAGGAGGCGTCCATATGTCAGATGTCTTTAACTCGAGGACTTACCTGTATTTGTTATGAAGGAGACTACCACATTGCCAGTGTGAATGTCATTGGAGAAACTGCCATGTTATTATACCTATTACATTATTACAAAAACAGACATGGCAGAGAAAACATTTCAGTAGTACTCGTATACTCATATATAAATACCATTTCATTTAAAAGACTTTGTTTTTAGAAACACTGAATAGATATCATAAAGGCTGTTATAATTAATGTAGACTGACATGTTTTCATACATATTGAAACAGTACTATCTTAATTATGCATTAATATTATATTATCAAAAAGACCAGGGGTCGACAAACTTTTATGGCCACTAGGCCATTTCAGAGGTGGGCGGAAGCACACTAGGCTGGACTCTGAGTCCCGCCATAATGTCTCCGCCCACCACCAGGGAATGCTCCCTGAAGTGAAATCCCTCTCCTCCATATGCATTGGAGGTGAGGGATGTACCTTCAGGGAGCGTTCCCTATTTACCGCGGTGGCAGATGTATCAATGCCGGCGACGCTAAACTCGTTAGTTCCTAACGCCCCCTAGCAGAGCCAGCCAGCATTAGGCCAGATCGGCCAAGGGATGTTAGGCCGTAACGAATATATCTGGCCTAAAGGCCGGAGTTTGCCGACCCCTGATATAGACCATGATATTAGATCACTAATTTATAAAAAAAAAAAAAAAAAAACAGCCACGTGGGAGAGGCAATTCTATGTCAACTTCTATGTAAGAAGTAATTCCATGGTCTTAGACCCTGCCAATGTAATGATCAGTGGGTTATCGTGCTGCTTACCAAGAACAGATCTACTCTGCTCCATGGTTTCTAACCTCTGACTACACTGTGGAAATAAAATAACAGGTCACATTATTTCTTGAAATACTGGGCTCAAAAAGATTAACAAAAATTGGAAACTCAATGGACAAATGCAGTGCTTCTCAAATTTTTTAACATGGAGGAAACCTTGAAATAACTGTTAGGTTTTCATGGAACCCCTACTATAATTAATATATATCTATAGCTCACAGTAAATTAGTGTGGTGGTCAGTAGGAAGATTGCCTCCTATATTGTTGGTCATTGGGAAGGCTGCCAACAAATATCCAAAAAGATCATTGGTATCATTGAGAGTAACCTACTAACCTCTGGAGGGACCCCAAGGTTCTACAGAACCCTGGTTGAAAAACACTGGACTAGTTAGTTGTTTTCTGGCGTCACATACTATCTGACTCGACCCAAAAATGTTTCCTAAAAAGTTCAATTGTGTCCCTACATTTACAAGCCTATAAGAAAGAGTGCGACCAGTGGTGAACCTTGATGTTTCATGTCAGAGGTTAAAAAAAAAAAAAAATTAAAAATTAATTGCAGGATTCGGAATTAGAACCACACGAGCCACACGCTGCACTCTGCTTTTATTTAATTATGTGTAAAAATGTTCACTTTTGCATATCACTCGTAATATTGATATGGTAAGCCGAGGGATGGTACAGTGATGCATCAATCAAAGGCACAGAAACACAGCCAGTATTGTATTTATTACCAAACTTCCACAATTGATGACTCCTTAGCCTGGAGCTGGTACAACATATCCATTGACTCAGCCTGCCATGCCTGATGTATAACATGTACAAGTTTCCCAGGGGACAATAGGCCACATAATGTAAAGAATGCTGGGAATTTTAGTTCCTACCTTGGTAGTGAAATGTGTGATTTGTCGCTGCCTACTTAAACTAATACGCACACAGCAATGCATAATACATACATTTTTAACCTGCTGTAAAACCAAGCTATAATAACTCAGTAATTGGTATTGATTTTTTCTCTACTAGATTTGTTTTTATGCTGTTCACATTTGGGTTTTCCGAGCATGTTTGGAATAATCAATATATGAGCTTACTTTTCATTTATTGAAAGAAAATAAGTGCTGATGAATGGAAGTTAATGTATTGCTCCTTGATTAGATGTACTGTATATTATAAAGCTCCGTAGACATTTTTGGCAAACTCCTAATGCCACACTGTGCCTGTAGTACTAATAACAATAACACACGTAAATCACCTGAGGTAGTTCAAATAATAACAACAGTAATTATTCTTCACCTCACGCATGCAACCTTGAATCCCTCACTCTCTGCAGTGGAGCATGTATTTATGTAGAAGTTCCTAGGAGAAATCAGCTTGGAACCAAGATGGGATTTTGTGTTTTTTATTTTGACGCATTAGCTGGGGCCCCCAGGATATTTGCCTATTTTCCACCTTACAGACAAATCACACAAAAAAACATTTAATACCAAGCTGGTTCAGTGGCTTTTAATACACATTCTTTACTTGATTACCAGGTGTGAACATATGTCTTTTAGAAAGAAAAGATTATTTGTATTGTTTTTCATCTATTGTATTCATGATGGATTACGCTGATTTGCACTTATAGAAAACAGCTTAAAATGAAACTTAAGGAAAAAAGCAAAATATAAAAAAAAATAAAAGTAAATTGCAAGTAGGCACGTTCCAGGCCTGTTTTTTAACACTGTAAAGCCAGGTAGGTGATCCACATAGTCCCTGATTAGATAGTTCATCTTCCTGGCTAATGCTGTTTTTCCTTGTTACTCCTTTGCTTCCAGGCTTCTGATCACCAGTAGAAGAAAAGATACAGCAAGGTGGATTTATGAAAAAAACAGCATGTTCACTTTGCACTAAGAATGAAGTGAAAACTTTGTATGCACGAATATACCTGATTATGTAAAACAGAGATTTTAAAAACAGGTTTTCTTTGCTTAAACTTAAATTGAATAAGTAAAGTCAGAATAGAGTTATCTCATTCGTTTAACTAAATAAGTCACAAAGTAAAGTTTTGCTTAGTGAATAAGGTAAATGCTGATTTCATTCAACCATCAATGATTATGTGTGAGCTACAATCCTGTTTACCTTTTGCACGTGGTCGAACAATTATTTACAAAATTTAGTTAACTTCACCTCATTCACTAATCTAGATGAAAATTCACTGCTCCTTTTGTAAACTGATACTGATGTCTAGCAGTGGTTAGACCAGGGGTGTCAAACTCAAATACACAGTGGGCCAAAATTAAAAACTTAGACAAAGTCGTGGGCCAAACTTGAAACTGAAATAGCACTGCTACTACCATTCCCTGCGTCAAGAAAACAGTCCAATGCCGGAATTAATGTTATGAGTGGATGGAACTCCCTCTTCACTGAAATAGCACCACTACTACAATTCCTTCCATCTCTAAAACAGTCCAATGCGGGGCCACGCATTGACAGAGAGGTCGCTGGTCTAAAGACGCGAGTAATTCTGCTACTACAATTTCTGGCATTACTTGCGTCCATAAAACAGTTCAATGCGGGGCCACGCATAGGCAGAGAGGACGCTGGTCTATAGATGCAAGTGATGCCGGGAATTGTAGTAGCCGCGGGCTTTTCATATTATGCAATTCATATTTAGGATTCCTTTGGGAGGCAAAAAAAGGATGTTGCAGGCCAAAGTTTGACACCCCTGGGTTAGAGTATCACAAGTTTTGTTGGACAGAATAACACATTTTTTTCTTATACTAATACCAATAAAACAAAGAAAATAAAAAAACAGTCAATATATGTGTACCTTCTACAATGAAGAATTTATTGCTAACTTAGACATAGTGCCACAGTATTTCTTTAGTCCCCACATTGCAATAAAATGTGAACGTTCTCACATGGGTACAGGGTCCAAACCCTGTTCTTGCAAAATGCAATAAAATTATTGAATGCTAATTACTATGACTTACAGGTCCTGAGTTAATAAAGCTCTCCAAGGCTGGAGAGAATACACTTTCAGAAGTGAAGCTGGGTGATCCAGCAAACCTGGAATTGATTTCTTTAGTCATTTGCTATTTAATAGCACATTTTTTGAAGCATGGACCTGATCTAATTTTGAGGTTTGCTGGATCACCCAGCTACACTTATGTGTTTCCTCTCCAGCCTTGAAGATCTTTAATAAATCAGGCCCAAAGTGTGAATTATTCAGCAAATTATCTAATTGAGAAATGAAAGGGCTATACCACCACTGTTTATGATTCGTGACCCACTCCTTCAGTTTTCTCTTTACCTTTCAAAACTACAGGTACAGAGCTAAATGCAGACATAAAATGAAAATGCTTAGTCTTCTTTGTCTTTCTATTAGCATGTTCCTTGTCTACACATTTACATTTACTAGTTTATTCCTTCCCAGTCTGGCCCTTTTTTCTGAGAAGTGTTGTACAGAGGATATCAAAAAATATAAACTAAGTCAAACTGCATTAATCATTTTTTTTTAATTTATGAATACACACATGCACTAATTTGTGTTTTATATATGCCTGGAGTTTAGCTGTAAACTACTTGTCAGACTCTTAAAGAATGAATTGAGAGAAGTTTAGGAGCTGGTTATTTCTCATCATTATCATTTGGGTCACACTGGAGTGTCCGCTAGACAGGATTGGGCACGGGCTACTACATGTATTACCTTGATCCTGAATAAAATAGGGCTTGTGTTACATGTGATAGGAGATGGGTCAACTGAAGTCAGAAACCTTGGCAAACAAATGTCTACTGAGTTCAAGAAAAATAATTATTTTAAAATACTGTTTCCTGAGAATCATAAACCAATAACTGATCCAGGGCAAAAAGAAACCTATATTTTTCCCCACCAAAAATTCCATATTGATGCTATGGGTACTAGTAAATTCCCCATCCTGATCTAAACTAATCCCATCCTTTTTCTACTGTGCCAATCAGCCTTGGTCTACCACCTTGAAACACACCACTGTATAATTCTATAGGGCTGTACTGCACAGGCCTTGAGGGTAAAAGACTTTTGGCCAGTGGATGCAAATAAAGGACGGAGTTGTGTCAGATTAGTATTAGGCCTTGTTTGCACAAATGGTTGTAGTGTCTTGAGGTTATCACTATTTATTAGGCAAAATATGGCATGTTAAAAACCTGTCCCTTGTCTCACTAGTTGTCTGTCCTTCATTGGGTCCTTGCTTCTGCTAACTCCATTGCCTATTTGCATTAATACTTCTAGCTTGGGAGGTGCTACAGTCATTTTATATGACAAACCCCATGTAGGAGACGTGATGGGAAGCTGCTGAAGGATTCCAGTGTACAGACAATTTTTCCTGTGTTGGGGTGGTAAATGGGAAGCATGTTCAGTTACTGTTTTTCTGGTCTTCCAACATTGAAAAAAACTGTATTCTGGACAGGTGGATCCTCTAGAACTCCAGCCCATAGTGGTGGGAATTGAACCTTTGTAACTTTGCCATATATTGGTTTACAATGAGGCTTTGAACTCTACAACAGCCTCAGAAAGCCATATATATATATATACATATGCATTCTGAAGGCTTGCTTGCTGTGTTACCGGTATGATCTATAAGCCAAAGAGCCAATGCTACATCAAGTCAGGAAGACAAAATGGACTTGATATCTCAAAAGTTTGTTAGCAGAAACTTTAATTTCATTCCCATCAGTCAAATATGCCACCCTGGTTTAAAAATAAAACAAGCAATCTGACTGCTTTTTGTGATCAACACAAATGTTTTTACCATTTGTGATATATCAGTTCCAAAATGCTAGCTACAATAATATGTTTCCCTAAAAAGCTGAAAGGACCAGAAGGTTGAGGAAGGAGGCCGTTTCAGAAAGTTAGCGTCTCAGCTGGACTCCAGATTCCTGTTGTGTTCTTTTTTAGTTATTTGAAAAGGGAAAATATATTGAGATAGTTTTCAGTCAGCTCAGCTTCACAGATGCTGTTTTTATTTATTGTGACACAGTTATACATTTTAATCTAAAAGCAAGTAATAAAAAGTCCCCAAGGATGTCAAAAAATATTTAAATGGAAGATTACGAAACAAAAACCAGTCAACAGCATTTCCAATTTCCCTGATTTAAAAAAATCAATAAATATACAAGTATTAATTTCTTTTTTTAGAAGACAGTTATTCCACAACAGAAACATAGAAATATACCCCAAATTTTCTGTTTATTTGTATATTTATAACATTATAGGAAGTGTCTAGAAGGTCATTGAGAGGTAAACTTTGCTTTTTTGGGGGGCCAAATTTAGATTGGCTATAGTTCAAATGAATGGCATGCCTTAAAACAACTCATGTTGGTATGATACATATAAGTATGTGGGTATTTTAGATACTTACTCCTCTCTGACCCACCCAGTGCTCATTTCTGGTTGCAGGGGACGTCTGATCTAGAGTCATGTCTGTTCTGAATACTCAGACAATCTCAATACTTACAGCCAACTGCAAGTGTAAGTTGCTGTAAGTGACTACAGACAAGTAAAAATGGGTTAAAAAGGATTTGCGCATATGGGTTAAAAAGCAGTGAACATATTAAAAAATTATATATCTTGATTCATAATGAATATGAAATATAATCAGTATAATGCTTATAAAAAACTTGGAATATGAACAGCCATATATACCAGATATTTTCTGAATGACTGAGCATGTGCTTAAAAAAATAGAATAATCAATGGAATATTATTATGATTAGGCATTTATGTAGATACTTTACATAGATTCAGCAAAAAAAGCTTCCTTCTTATATACAGTTTGACTTTGCAGTTCATGATTAATGCCATAATAATCACCAGGCTTTCAATCTGGCCATATTCTAAAAGAACTTTAAATTACTATTCCCGCTCTGATGACTATCCAAAGACTCATTTTCCTTGATGTATCGATTATAAGACAAGGTAAGATACTTACCCATGACATCTATATGAAACTAACAGGCAGCTTTAATTTGTTGAGGGCTCGGAGTGTTTTTAAGCTTTGGTTCTGATCAATAATCTCCCTTTGGTTAGTTGTTCCTTGCCAGATGCTTTGTGATTGGAGAGTGATCAATGGGGGACTGAAGCAAGCTGACTGAAAGGGCATCTCATCTCATTTCATCTTCCATAAAGCACTCTGATCAAAAAAGAAATTGATTGTTAGACTTACCAAGTTTGCTTAACTATTAATAGAAAAATGTACCATTTAATAATATTAAAAAAGGAACATGTTGTGTTAAGAACAGCTTGGTGGGTTTAAAGCATCTGCAATTAAGAATTTTAAAGAAAAGTTAATGCTCTTTTAGATTCATGTTTTAGATTTTAATTGTTTTTTTAAGCTTTTAAACTAATGTTTTATATCTTTTAAGTATACGTCAAACTGTTTCATGTGAATTATTTACCTTGATGTGTTAAGTACCGCTAAACTACTAATCCCTGTAAATAAAATGTTGTTTACTAAGTGTAGTAAAGAAACATATGAAACGAGTTTTCCTGCTGGCTGGATAATAAAAAGGATACTGTTTATAAAATGGTGAAATTGGCATTCATTGAAATCTTCCTTGATGAACAATCAGTTACTGCCATACATTGATCTCCCTATGGGGTCTATTTATAAAACAGGGAATCCAGCATTTACTGAAACATTCTCTGATTGAGAGTCTTCTAGGTCTATGTGTTTCAATGTCTGTGTTTAATTCTCCACCAGGTAATGTTTTAGGGAATGTCAGATTTCCTGATTTATAACTAGATGCACTAATATTATTTCATTCATGTATTATTTCAGGTTTGCCTTGTT
This sequence comes from Pyxicephalus adspersus, assembly GCF_032062135.1. Taxonomy (NCBI): domain Eukaryota; kingdom Metazoa; phylum Chordata; class Amphibia; order Anura; family Pyxicephalidae; genus Pyxicephalus; species Pyxicephalus adspersus. Next base: position 74,407,486 of record NC_092863.1, on the reverse strand, counting down.
AAAAAAAATTTAATATTATTTCTTTTTCCTTTTACTTTTTATTTTAATTTTCAGGACAAAAATATTTAGTAAATTACTACATTTTCTTTTAAAGCCACTTTGTAAAAAAACGCTAGGAAAATGTAAAATAGACTCCATTAATTACCAGAATGTACATGTACCTTACTTTTATCGTACAAATATGCAAGCCAGGTGTTGCCTTATTCTTAGCACAATCCTCTGTAGTTCTAGGAGAAGATGGATACATAATACAGAATCATATGACAAGAACCTGTGGATCTCAGCTATATCTAAGCATGCAGACTACATTAGGAGGTTTTTTACCATAACTGCCAAGCCAGGAAAGGTCAGATCAGAAAAGCGTCAACCGGTTCAAATCCCAAAGTTGCAGATAATACCCTGGGTCTTTAATAAAATCAGGCAGAATAAGGTACTAGAAAAAAAAACAGAATGTAGACTGAAATATATTTAAAAAACAAAAAACACGAACACCTGGTATTGATACACATTCTGCAACAGACTGGAGGCAACTATCTTACTCCAGTGCTTATCATGAACTGCATTTACAATATTTCGACTCTATGTACTTGGCAAGTGAATGTCCACTGGGATCTTCATGTACCATGTTCTTATCGTAGAAGTTAAAAAAATTATCATTAGCTAACAGGCATGCTGGTTTAGCAGAATCCTACTGCAAGAATGATCATGATAAGCAATAAGTGAAGTAATAATTAGCTGCCACCGATTATGGTGATTAGGTAACACTTGTGCCAAGCATCCCAAGCACGTTAGTTTACATTTTTAAAATATAAATCAGCCACCAACAGCTGATGCTTTTATCTGTTACAGAGATGATTATTAAGGAGAATTAGCAAAAAGCAGCTTATTGTGGAGGCTTTAATTTCTGTATTCAATATCGCACTTTCTGTAATCATCAAGGTGTTCTCTTACACACAGCTGTTTCTCTTTGGGTATATTCCATTGAGTCTGTTGCAATTTGAACTATGCAAGAAATTTAAAGAGCCCATTCATGTCAATGAGGCCTGATTTTTTTATTGAAGTGATGTAATCGTTGCAGTACATTTTATATATATCATTTTAGCTGTTTATTGAATACTTGGGAAAACTCATCAAATGGAGGTTTTGACAGGACGTTAGATGGAGTTTTTAAATATATAAATGGTGGCTGACCCTAAGCAGGGAGACTTAAGAACTAAGGAAAGTTATATTATGACCAGCAGATAGTAGCCATGTTATTATTTATCAAGTTGGTCCATTAGGAATGTTGTGCAAAGGGAAAATAGCATCATTGTTCCTTCTAATATTTGAAGCAGAATGCTAAAGGGATTTTTGCAACATCCTCTCTTGTGTAAAAATGTAATAATAAAAATATCATTAATAAAATAATGAGAGAGAGAATGGGAGAGGGCAAGAGAGAGAGAGAGATAAAAGCTACCCTTAAATGACTTACCCTCTGCACACATTAAACAGGTTTTTTGCATTAGATGGTCTGGGTGATATTATCTTACTATGGATTTACTTGCTTTGGCTTTGTTTGGTCACGGCAAAACTCTATGTACTGCCAGGTGTGGTCTCAAAATTTAAATAGTATTTCCCAACCAATACAGAACATAAAGTTGCTGGGAGAAGCCACATCTATTGATGGTGGCAGCAGCATGTCAACCCTATCCATCTGTGGAATTCTTCCAGCTGTCACACAGAAGGTAACCAGTGGATTTTTCAAGAAATGGGCAATCATAAAGGTAAGTGTATGACATTTCCTTCATTGGTATCTTTATGCTGTCACGGTTTTGCAGGTTTTCTTAGGACACCACATATGGGATTTGTGTATTTCCTTTTTTTTTACTCTTCACAAAACTATTTTGCTTTTCTTTGTGCTAAAATTTCATTATAGACTATTGCTAGATGTAGAAGGTTGCAATGAATCCTGTGCAATTAGCAGACAATGCGTATATTGACTTAGGAATTTCAAGATATAGGAAAAGAACACAAGGTTATATTACTCAGCTCTATTTATATTGCAGTATGTGACTACATTCTTTCTTTATATTATCCTAATGAATCTCTGTTTTGACACAATGCACTTGAGCCTATGATCTAAATAGGATTTCCATGGAAACATGTTTGTTTGACTCTAATTGTAATAAACCATAGCTAAGAAATGAATACATAATATATTACATAAAAGAAAAAAATTACTCTGTTCATATTTAGTTCCACAACAGGTTTCTCATTTGTTTAGACTTAAATTCTTCTTTTGAATGCAAAATCTTGCTGGAATTCTCATCTCTGCTTCCAGCTGTGCCAGTTGTTTTTCTGAATTGGCTTTGGTTAAAGCCAGATGGTCTCTAGATATATGAAAAAAATGGATCGGGTGCATAAAACTGACACAGAGCCAAATTTATTAAAGCTCTCCAAGACTGGAGGACGTAGACTATCATAGGAAAACCTGGGTGATCTAGCAAACCTGGAATTGATTTCTTTAAAATAATTTGCCATCAGTTTTCAGGCCTTTCTCCTGTGATAGTGTATTTTCTCCAGTCTTGCAGAGCTGTAATAAATTTGGCCTATGACAACCTTCAGAGGAATCCCTGTGTAAATCTAAAGTCTTTGAACTCAAAGCAGTTGTATATATAGTTTCCAACTGTCCTAGATCTTGCAGAACAGTCCTTGAATCTATGTCAGGCCCTGTGTCAACAGTTACTGGGTTTACGAATTAGGTGCAAAGGGTCATATGGGTCAACGTAAAAAAACACTTTTAGTTTTTCTGTAAATGCAAATCAAAGTATGGCTGGGAAAGACATGTCTTTCTGACAATATTTTACCAACATGTTTTTTTAAAATAGTTTCACTTGGTACATATTTCCACAGGACCCTCTGACTCCTGTAAGAAACTGTTAATTGTTAATTTAGTGTTCAGAGGCTTTACAATTACTTTAATACTCGTTTGAATTACTCTGATACTGATTTGATAGCTTGTTTTTTTGAGTACATAGAAAATAACGGTATATTTGTGGGACTCTAAAGGCAGTTCACTACATGTCACAAAATGTGCTCAAATATAAAAAAGCAATCTTTTTTTTAAACACAAGCCATAAAAACAGTGGATGAAAATTCCATAAAAATGCTCAGTACATAGCACCAAACAATTCTCTATATCACTGAGATGTTGTAATAGATTCTGATAATCCAACGTGTTTCACAGAATAATTCTGCTTCATCAGGAATTATACAAGACCTCAATACATAGAATTCACAAGGGTGTAAAATCACAATATATAGTATCAAGTGTGACTAAGCCTGGCATGGGACCCAGTCATGGGGAATAGGAGGACCCCAAGAGATAGAGATGCTCAAACCAGAACCAATGGATCCACTAAATATACATTTTGTTTTTCTGTGTCAGGTATAATCTCATTGGGTACTGAGTAATAATCAGCAGATTAGGTGAAACAAAGGTCCAAAATGAGAGTCTGTTCCTCAGCTGCAGCAGATGGGACTAACAG
>NC_092863.1:74391870-74403831 GCF_032062135.1 Pyxicephalus adspersus | reverse complement strand
CAATGCTCAGTCACATTTGTAAATACCTAAAAATTGTATATAACTGGGGCAATTTATATTGGTTACTGGACTTGCACTGGACATCAGGCTATGAATCCCCCGACTTGGTGCAGACAAAGTGACTTGCTTTGCTAGACATAAGACACAAATTAAGAGATTTAGGGCTTGTGTCCCCAGGCCAATGCCCATGAATGTATAGGGGGAAAGAGACTTGCTTGTTAAATGGTGATTCCAAACTAATAAGCAGACTTCAAGGCAGAAATTTTAACCTGGGGCTTTTAACACAGAAATTTTACTTTGTGACAGATTCCATTGAAATTAAATCATTCTGCAATACAAAAACTCATGGCAGTCTTCTGTTAGAATTCTGGCTTTATACAATTTAAATAACAAATCCTACTGACTTATATCAAGGTTTGCCACATATTGTCTTTTGCACCATTAAACACTCCTTGATTTGTTAAATAAAAGGCTAGAGTACACTTTACAGTTCTTCATATTTTCTTTTTTAGTGTCATGCATATACTTTAGCTGAGGATGCCAGATGTTAATTATCTTGCATAGTTATTCAATATTATACACACCAGTTTATAATTAATGCAAATCTTCTTTATTCTTTCTATTATTGTTGCAATATGAAGTTTATCTTGTCTTCATTATCATCTAATGTGCATCCTTCAGGCTGTACAGCAGAAAGCAAGGCATTTTATTCTGCAGTCAGTTCAAGTTTTCTATAGAAAACTAAAGTAATCCTACTGGTTTTGTAATCTGCACCACAGGCCTGAGCACATATTCTTTGTCAAGAATAAAGTCTACAGTTTCCAGAGGAACTTGACAGCTTCTTCTTTCAATTATTATCTTTACTGTATGTGGAGTGTTCGGTATATGGCCTGATTGACAGCAGGGGGCTGTTTACAGTGCAGAAAACAGTTGCTAGGACTATTCAGTGTAGAAGAATAAAAACGATTGCAACCAATCAAAAACTAATTGCCTAAATTTACTGAAATTAACTAAATTTACTGAAATAATGTAGGTAAAAGATAAATTGCCTAGCCATAAGTTATTGCATTTTGCTTCACAGCTTGCTAAAGACCCTTATTTTTTGACCTTCAACAGTAGTGTGTGCTTTTCTTCTGATCTAAAATCTGTTCTTTTTGCAAATTTTGGAGGTGCTGCATACTATTTCTATGACCTCATTACACTTCATCATTTTCTGATGCATATGGCTTCCAATAAGTGTTAGATACCATCCACATTATGATCTGATTATACTATGTTCACAGAAAATATACCAGAATACAGCATACCTTTGGTTGTGACTGCAGGGGTGTTCTTTTATTAGCATATATGTAATTCAGTTGGACAGCTCTGACATATGTTGCAGTATTTTATGGATAAAGATATTTTCAACCAACATAGCAGTTTAAATTCAAAATGGTTTTTTTACACTTCTTAAAGTTGAACTTTGGGAAAAGTTAAAAATGACCCTTTGCAGTAGGACTTTCCCCACACTACAAGGGTTAAATGCTTGTTTTGTCTAAGGCAGCCTTTCTCAACCTTTTTACCTCTAAATATATATAAGCTCATATATAACAACACCTGCTAAAATACATTTATTGCTGGTTGGTGTAAAATTGTAAATGTTGGTGTCATACTGCTGGCGCTAACTTGTGTCATTGGGTCATTTAGGTACCAAAAAAAGGAGGTCAGCCAATCACAGGTCAATGAACCCTTACCAACCTTAGAAGGAAACCTAGGATTCCATGGAACCCTGGTTGAGAATAGCTGGCCTAAGATGAACAAAATAAGCAGCTATACATGATTTAAATCTTTTTTCTCCATCAGCTGGAATGCAGACATGTCTTTTTGTCCATAAGCATTTTTTTTGTTTTGTAGTCAGCCCACCATTTGAAGGAAAATGCAATCAACGGTAAAGAACGTGTTGGTCATCACTATGCTTTATCAGTTTATTGTATTTCCCTTAACCATACCATGGATTGTTTCATCAAAAACAACTTCTGTTGTTACCCATGCAACAGTTCCTGCCAACAATAAATGGTTTCTACTTATAGTCATCATTATCTAGAGGCCTTTCCAGAGCTTGTTATTGGTTTATAGATGCCAAACCTAAATGTATGACAAACAATGTTCTGAAATGAATCTAACCCAAATATTAAAGAGCTCTTGGTATATGTAATATTTCAGTGCAGTACCAAGTAGCCATTTACCAGTAATTAAGTCTTATTTGTAAAACCAGTATAAGTGTAAGGATAGTTTTGATTTGAAAAAAAGAAAACTTTTTCTCAAGTAGGATCTTGTAGTTGGTCTATTTTGGTTTGTAAAACATGCAGATGCAAGCATTTTTATGCTATATCTGATCCACAAGTGCAAGAAAATACTTGTTGATTCTGAAAAAAAAATGCATGCCGATAACGTTCTGTTTTTTCTGCCTGCTCTTTATTGTTAATTACATTGACCGCAGCTGAACCCCTCTTTTTATGTCTTACTATACTCCTATTCTTGGGGGACAATGCTTATTTTCTTACATTGAGTACAGAGGGTGGTTGTTATCACCCTACATGTTGGTCTGAGCATTAAACGGATGATGGCATCAAACTGACAATAGATGAATATTTTTTCTTGTATTGTACATACAGAAAGCTGCAATAAAAAAAGTTGTATGTGTATATTTCAGTTTTCTGCCATCCAAACAGATATAGTTAGTAGCCAAAAATCTGGATTGCATAATTCATGTAATATCTGCCCTGTGAATAATATTCTTGATAGTGAGGGAAGGTTATGCTAGAAATAAGTGTTAAAATTGCTTTCCTAACATCTGCACCCGTTAGCTATAATCTACCCTGGCTTAATGATTTTATAAATGATGCTAATTGGAATATAATTGTCTTTATTACTCTTGAAAATGCACTCTGGGGAGGACTGGGGCACCATTGACATTACTTTATTAGCATGACTTCTCAGATGAGAAAAAGTCTAAAGGTATTCTGGTCAAACATTTGGAATTTTTGCTTGGCTGGATCAAACATTCATTGGCAGCTTTCCTTTACTAAAACTATTTTGGGACAGCCTGGATTTTTTGAGCCATTTGGCGTTATATGTAATTTTCCCAATACTTAAAAACCATGAATTAGGCCTAAATTATTGTCCAGTTTTGTTGTAAGTAGCCTGTTGTGATTGGTGATGTGGTAATAAATAGCTTAAACCTGAATAAGAATAAAAGACTGATTGCACAGAAATATCAGCAAAGTTGGAATTGCCATGCAACCAAATGGTACAAATCGTGTAAAATGATGAAACTTTATTTTTCAAAACACTTAAAGATGTGGGGCCATAAATTATTTTCTGTGTGAGTCAGTTCTTTGATTGCATACAGACTTCTTAATGATATCCTAATCAGATATACTTCACATCAGTGATGCATATGGCTATACACACACAGGCCACAGTCTATATGAAATACACTAACAAGTGTGGCTTGCAATATAGTATACATGCCAGCATCCAGGCATGTGCTAGAAAACGTGCCTAAAATAAACATTTATTTTTTTTATAATGTTTTTTATGATCATTCAACTGATGGTATTGGGTTTAGATGTGTATCTCATGTAAAACGTGAATACTGATATCAATGAAACTGACAGTAAAACAAACAGTATAAGTAAAGGAGCCATAGAGCACATAGGGGTAGCATAACATAACAGCTCTTTATGCTGATCTGTAAAATAAATAATCCTGAGCACTTTGCTGGGCTGTTTATTTCATAAGTCTCACCTCCACTCTCTATACCAGTGTTTCTACATCTTTTTTACATGAGGGAACCCCTTTGATATAACTTTCAGGTCTTTAGAGACCTCCTGCTAAAATTACTATACCCACAATGCACATGGCTGGTGAAGAGGGAGAATGCCTCCTACATTGCTGGCCATTGGAGTTATCTGACCTAAGAAAACTCCCTCAAGGAACCCCTAGCAACCCTAGGGTTCCACAAAACGCTTGTTGAGAAACACTGATTTATACACTGGACTGTACAGGGATGGGCCTTCCATACCAGCTACTATATCTAGCTAACTTGCAAGGAGCTCCTGCCACTCCATGGGGTCCAGGATCAGTAAGAGTTCCTGTATCTCCAGGCTCTGCAAAGTATATGACAGAAAAATACTATAGGCACAGGTTTTACAGGTTAGGGTTAAGACAGAACACAGGTTAAGACAGCTCATAGCGTGCAAGCAACCATTGGTTAAACTTGCCCTGTGACCACATACTCACAACTGTCTATCAGAATAATAGGTGCATTGAAAATGAGATACCTTCAGTTTTCAATTCAACAAAAATGTTTGCAAATGCATTTATTATTAGAATACGAAAGCATATAGTGGTTCAACAGAGACTTACAGTTGTATCACATCCATAATGTTCTTCATCTAATGGGGAGTTACATGCTCAGAAAAGCTCGTTCAGATTTCACTACTTTTTATCAATCATACTTTATTTGTCTCATCTAGTCAGTCTTTAGATATTTTCCAACAGAGACACGTCTTATTTTTAGAACATGATATATTTCATTCATGATTCTGCCCCTTGCCAACCTTACTCTTACAATTCTACAAGGAAATAAACTGCTTCTACAGCCTTTGAGTTCAGTTATGTCAAAGGTGCATATTGCTAGCACATCAATAAAAAAATCTAATATACATTGAGAGGTAGCCCGTATTCATCATTTGTAGCAGATATATTTAATGAGATACATCAAATGCTTGCAGCTCATGGCTGAATTTTAAAAATGTCTTAATTAGGTATGTTTGGATTCCCCTAACTTCCCTGCATTATGTTTTATTTATAAAAGCCATAATCTTGTATGGTGTTGGATTACCTTTTTCATTTGTTCTATGCTATGGAAACATTTTATTGGCTTTGTGATCATAAATACGGAAATGAACTTTAAAATTATACTTCTTAGAACAGCAATATGTAAGACAAAAACTATTTATATTCCTAGAAGCTTCTGACTTTAAAAGGCATTTTCAGAAGGGTTTTTATAAAGGAGAATTATTTATTTTCATTGTTTTTTTATACTTTTCTGTATACTTTATACATTTTTATACTTTTTTTATAGTTTTTTTTTATCCCCATCCATTCTCTATAGAGCAGAACAACGCTGTATGTACAGCGCTCGTTTATACATTGTGCAGTAGGTTGGAATGGGATGAAATATCCTTTCCCACAACAATTATTGCACATGCGTACATAGCCTAATTACCTAACCTTCCATCCATTACATCCTTTTCCTTTCTTCCCTTGATCTCCTTGTTTTCCCAGTCACTGTAAGTAAACCTACACATACACTGCCAATGCCCTACACTTTGTGATTTGTTTGCAACTGATGGGTTTATCATTTCATCAGTTGTGGTAAACTAAAAACTTCTAGTAATGAATGGGAGAACTGAAAATAAATGTGTGGTGAATTTCACTAGCTAGACAGCAAACTAAGCAAATGGAATCTGGTTGTGTTTATTTTATCTTTAAATGATCCTTTTACTTTGTGGTGTTTAATGGATAACTTCCTGTAGGAGAACACAATTTTCCTCCCGGAGGTTGTGCATTTAGCATGGGAACTTGTTGACTGCTTAAATGAAATCTAACTCCCTCTTACCATTACCACTTACCATTTCTTAGGCAGTTTCTTTTTTCTCCAGCAATCAATGTACAGGAAAGCAATTGTTATCTTACTGGAGTTCCTTTGTCAGTTACTATGGAATGTCCTTGGAATTTCCTTTGCACTAAACTTATTTCTCAAACCATTTATTCAGCTTCTATGGTATTAGCTCTATCTTTTGTGATCTACAAAAAAACATTTCCTATAGAATATAAAATGTGCATGTATGATGTGCAGAGCAATGGTTCCCATGCAGCTCACTAACCTGCACCACTGCACTGCTTTGTAAGAACCAGAGTTTGCACATTTTACAATGAGTGGCAGCAGTGGGTACTGAACTGCTCATTGCCACCTAATGATATTTTCAATGAAATTCTGTAGGTGAGATGCTATATGCAGTAGCAGGAAGCTGTTTAAGGGTATGTGGAAGTATTAAACATACCGCAACATCCCTGAACAGCATTAGAAATATGGGTGATGCTGTAACTGACTTGCAAGAACCTAGTGTGTTTCAATAGTTAATAAAAAGTACCACACCACTAAAGTTGAAGTGATTGATTTGCATTTTCAAAAAGGTATTGAAGCCACAGGATAACATGACAGCCAAGCAGCGAGCATTTTACAAGAAGAGGAAAGCAGTGGCATCATCCGTATTCTCCTAATACATGTGGCGTTTGTATTTCCTAAAGTTTGAATGTGAAGATCACAATGTTGTAGAGAAAGCAGAAGCACCACATTTCATCTGATGATATCACACTCCAGTACTTCTACATAATCTTTTTGGTTATTACGGGGATTGCTGTTGGAAGTATGGCACAAACAGGGGCACCCAGGAACATGTGACTGCCACCTTATAAGACCATTTGGTTTCCAACTGCTGTTGGACCTTACTGGATTTCAAACAGAATTAAAGGTTCTCCTAGATCTTCATTTTCCCCAAACTTCCACCTCTGGCTCATAAATAGGTCACTAACAAGTACCATGGGACACCACTTTCCTTCCTACTGTTACCTTCAGCAATTAGGCAACTGGCATTTTACCGTTATCTTCCCTCTCTCCTTCTTCCCCTTCTCTCTCTTTTTTTCTTCATCCTCATTTTGAATTTCTTTCTTGTACCACAGGATATGCACTGTACAATATGGTAAACTCTAATATTTTCTACATTGGATTGTAATATTGTATGTTAATGTTATATTCTTTTTTTAAACCATTTTGCCAAACTTTCCAAGATATTTATTGAAGTGAAATGTCCATATACTACTAATAAGAATTCAAAAAAAGTGGAAGAAATTATGTTTAATGTGCCTTCTAGTGGATTTCCTGGAGGACATAAGGTGAATTCACATGCACCACTTACAATGAAGAATTAACACACTTCAAGTGGATTCCTGGGCAAAATCTTTTTTATTTCTTTTCGTTTTTTATAGAGTGGGGAAAAGTTAGATAGGGTTTATTATATTAACTACTAATTACACTATTCTTGACAATAGTACACCTAGAAAGTCAAGCTGAATCAATCATTTTAGAGCTGTTCTCAGAACAAGATGTTATAATTAAAGCTTGCAGTTGGCAAAACTGTTGATGAAGGGAAAACTCCTCTTTTTGCAAGATTTCCTGTTGTGCCTCTAAGACAGGAAGTAATAGGAAATTAAGCCACAGGCTACAAGACGTGATCTATTGGTAAAATATCCAGGCCTGTTTCTAATTTAGAAAGAAACACTTGGGCATAATGACAGAATATATGGAAATTACGATTGTTAGCAGATTTTATATCATGCTTCTGCAAAACAAATACACCATCAAAAAACAAAACAGGAAAGCGTTCAGTACACAGCTCATATAGTAGTATTAGTAGTAGTACTATAGTTTTTTTTAAAAGTACTAGAGTTTTTTTTTTTTTTAACATTTTTTTTCCATTGGAGAACACTTCCTCATTAAATCCTATATTTATTCTGGACTTTGTCTTCTGCAGTTACCATTGTTGGTATCTTGTAAAGTGCTCTAGATCAAAGATTATGATTATTTGTGTGAATATGTATCATGAATATGTGTAATATTTGTGTTCCCTGATTTCAGCACAATCCTCTTTCTGAGCCTGTAAACATGGAAACATAATATAAAGTTTGCACAGCACAATATTTTAGGTTTACTTCTTTCCAGCATACTGTTCAAAGCCTAAAGAATCTGGTTAAATGATTAAATAAACTGAGATTATGTGAAAACAAATTAGATTTCTTATTTTGTGCAGATGGACTTAATCTCCCACAAACAGGTAAATAAAAGATATGAATATTGGTTGTCTCAAGCTATGCATGTAGATTAATTTTTAGGATTTTTTGTGATTTATTTTCCTTTACATTACCAGTATTATTATTATTAAACTAAATAATGGACAAGATTTTAAAAAACTAGGTATTTGTTTTTATATTTATTCTGTATATAATAAGGTACTTTCTCGTTATATGCCAAATACATTTCAATCAAATGCAGTGTAAAGAACTGTGAGTAAAAGAATTATTAAATACAGAAGAAAATTAGGATTCACGTATACAGTAAAACAAGAATAATACATTTTGTATTTGTTTTAAGGTATAATTAATAAAAGTAACCTTTATTTAATTGTACAAACAAATGAAATGCACAACAGTGTTTACTAATTTTCGTGCACAAAGCCTTAAGGTATGTAGTGTCAGGTGTAGTTGAAGATTGGGCCATCACGTTCCATTAGGCTTAATTCCAATTAGTGAACATTGCCCATGGAGATACAAGAAAAACACATAGCTGAAAACAAAACCTCACAATTGTTTTTGCCCTTTTTATTCAAGTGTCAAGACATGTGTTTACTCAAAGTTTTTATTTTTACAGCATTAATACTGCTCTCATCATAACCTAGGAAAATGTAGTTAAGTTTTTTTATTCTTCCACTTTATAAAGACTACATTCATTTTTAAGTAAAAAATTGTCAAAAAAGACAGCAAAAAATGTAACAATGGAGATCTCATTTTATTGGGATATTAGATACATTTCCCAAATGCTATTCAAACAGCAAATAAAAAACAACAGAATAGAGAGACTGCGCATGCGCAGGAAGGAGTGAGTCGAGATACAGGGAGCTCCTGATCTGACCGGCTGAACGGCACTGATTATTTGCACACCAAGCTGCCTTCCCATCAGGATGGATCGCAGGAAAGCTGCTCACACACCCCAGACTGGAGACTGTCGGCAATCCAAGGCGGTGAATGCATATTTCGCTGAGGACAAGCTGCTACCTCATCACAGGGAGGCCGCAGTGATTCCAAGATGACGCCGACAGGAAATGCGAGGTGGGAAACGCGCGGTACTGTAAGTACATCACTCCCTCCAGAATCTCCCTCACTGGCTGTGAGTCAGGATACACAAGTTCAGGCTGCCTCTAGTCCTCCTTCTTCACCTCCAAGACATCTGGACACTGGCACTGGTCACAATGGAGGAATTACTAAGGCTGATTTGGAAGCTTGTATGCATTGGATAGAAGCCACAGTACGTAGTAAACTGGCCACACTGAAAAATGATCTGGGGGCATGTGTGCTTGCTGTGGAGGAGTCCATGACTGTATTATCTAAAACTACAGAGCAACACAGGGAGGTTCCTAATGAGCACACTCATTACTGCAAAAGCTGGTGCTACAGCAAGACGACCTAGAAAACAGGAATCGTAGAAATAACATTTGAATCAGGGGTCTCCCGGAGACGGTAGAGGCCAAGGACCTACCACAAGGTGTTACAGTGCTCTTCAATAAGATCCTGGGGGTACCTGAGGACTCACCTATATTACTGGAATGAATCCATCGGGCTTTAGGTCCTAGACCACAAGATCCGGAGAAACATGAGAAACATAGAGATGTTATCTGTAAGCTAGCTACTTTCCCGCTGAAAGAGGAGATCTTGCAGGCTGCACGCATCCAATCAGAGATTTTATTTAATGAAGCAGGGGACATGCTTTTACAGGACCTATCCCGCCACACATTGGGGCGTCATAGAGCACTATGACCTCTTCTGGAAGTCTTCAGGCAGCATGAAGTCCGTTACCGCTGGGGCTTCCCTTTCCACTTGGTGGCGTATAAGGATGTTGAAACGTCAGTTTTTCATGATATTTCTGATTTGCCAGCATTACTTGCAACACTTGTTCTACCGCAAGTATCGGTTACTGATTGGCCTAAGGACCCAGGCTTTTTGGATGGCCTATCAGGGACTGCTTGCTCGGTCTTCAGGAAAAGACGGAACAGGAAGCGGCATAAAACGACCACGGACTCTCAGGCCTGAGGGACTGGATAAAGCTTTACTCGGTCGAAATCGATTTACCTGCTTGTACGTTTGCTTCAGTCCTTAAAATGACTTACAGACCTTTGGTTGGAGTTATTCTCAAAGGTTTTCCCACCAGGGAAAACTATAGATGCAAACAGGATGTTAAAGTTTGGGCAATGTGGTTAATGCTTTATGGTTGTGTGTTGTTTTGTGGGGATTGTGGGCTCATGTCTAGACCTGGCCCTTGTAGTCTCTGCACTAGGTCCCTCATTCAGGTAGTGAAGGGTAATTAGTTTACATACCAGTCCCCTTAGAACCCACTAGGATTGGTGTCGCCTAGGAGACTTCAGGGGTGCCTGGGTCTCTTTTGAAGGGGACTCTAGTCGATCCTATCCTTCCCACCCCAGAGTGCCTGTGTGGAACTACCCTTCCTTGACCCCCCCTACTTATCCCTTGTCATTCCTTACAGGAGTTCGGTTTATTCAGTGGGTATTGGATTGCACTTTAGTTGGTGTGACCAATGTTGAAATTCAGGTTATTATTTAATGGAAACAATTAAAGTTGTCACTTTAAATGGTAAAGGTTTGAACATACCAGAAAAGAGGTCAGGTCTCCTTACAGAGCTTCATAGACTTAAGGCACAAACCGCTTATATACAGGAGATGCATTTCAAAAGAGACAAATTACCTAAATTAGGCAACGGGAAATTTTTCATTGCATATCATAGCTGATCTGCAGATTCTAGGTCCAAGGGTGTGAGCATACTTATAGCCAATGCAGTAGCATGGGACCTGAAGGAGGTAGAATGTGATGCAGGAGGGCGTTATATGTTTGTAAAAGATCAGCTAAACAATCAGCTGGTGACCCTAGCAGCAGTCTATGCCTAGGATTGGGGGTCCCTAACTTTGCCCTTTACTATGCAGCATCCCATCTGATGTGAGTAATGGACTGGTGCACTTATTCAAACTGGAGGCAGTGGGTGGCACTGGAACAGAATTCCTGTACCATTTCCTAGGCAACTAATTTGCCTTGGATGGACCCACCAGGCCAATATGTTGATAAGTCAAACCCATTGCTGCAGGCCACTCTAAAGGTTTGGGGGAAATGGCGTGCACACAAAACCCTCAATCCAGAACCTAGTCCCCTGATGCCAGTACTAGGTAACCCCAAGTTCTCCCCAGGGATGGGGGGAAGCACCTTCCAGCAGCTGTGGGATGATGATAGGATGAGGTTCCGGGACTTTGTGCATAAGGATGGCGGCCCAGCTCTCCCAATTTGTAAGTATCCAACCTAGGCCATTGGACTTTAAAAGGGGACTCACTGATTTTGAAAAGCAGTGTGTAGACGGGAGGGGAGTTCATCATGTTCTGTCCCAGCTCTATTCCATGCTAAATGAAACCCCGGAGGATTTTACTCTAACCTTTTTGCAAGGTTAGGAGAGGGAGCTGAATACCCAATTTACCCCCACGTGAGGGAGAGAGTGCTTTTGTTTGCCAACAGCGTTTTTATCAATAGCAACATGCAAGAGGTGGGTTACAAGGTAATGTCCAGATTGTATAGGGTACCTGACAAACTTCATGCAATGTTTCCCTCGGATAGATGTTGGAGGTGTGGGGTACACAAGGGGGATTTGTTACACATATTCTGGTCTTGTCCCGAGTTAAGGACTTTCTGGCAGGGAGGGAGTCAGAGAAATTTGCCAAAGAATGGTGCTAGGGCCTGTGCAGGATGATGCGGCTTTTTTCTTGCTATACCTTAATGAGTGGCCCCAGAAATTGTACAATAGATTCTTGGTGAAATACTTGGTAATGGCGGCCAAGGCCTGTATCCCCAGACTCCGGAGGAAAACTGCCCTCCCCCTCCTTGGGCATGTGGGTTCCAAAAGGTAAGAAAATACAGAATATGGAAGTCTTGAATGCCGGGATAAATGATAGATCGGAGAGATTTATAGATACCTGGGCTCCCTGGATTATGTTCCAGGAAACGGTAGAATACAAGAACCTA